>NC_068433.1:42307990-42397990 GCF_023373465.1 Oncorhynchus keta
CCACCACACTACCATCTCTCTGTCTACCACCACACTACCATCTCACTGTATACCACCACCACACTACCATCTCTCTGTCTACCACCACACTACCATCTCTCTGTCTACCACCACACTACCATCTCTCTGTCTACCACCACCACACTACCATCTCTCTGTCTACCACCACACTACCATCTCACTGTCTACCACCACCACACTACCATCTCTCTGTCTACCACCACACTACCATCTCTCTGTCTACCACCACACTACCATCTCTCTGTCTACCACCACACTACCATCTCTCTGTCCACCACCACCACACTACCATCTCTCTGTCTACCACCACACTACCATCTCTCTGTCTACCACCACACTACCATCTCTCTGTCTACCACCACCACACTACCATCTCTCTGTCTACCACCACACTACCATCTCTCTGTCTACCACCACCACACTACCATCTCTCTGTCTACCACCAAACTACCATCTCTCTGTCTACCACCACACTACCATCTCTCTGTCTACCACCACCACACTACCATCTCTCTGTCTACCACCACCACACTACCATCTCTCTGTCTACCACCACACTACCATTCTCTGTCTACCACCACACTACCATCTCTCTGTCTACCACCACCACACTACCATCTCTCTGTCTACCACCACACTACCATCTCTCTGTCTACCACCACACTACCATCTCACTGTCTACCACCACCACACTACCATCTCTCTGTCTACCACCACACTACCATCTCTCTGTCTACCACCACCACACTACCATCTATCTGTCTACCACCACACTACCATCTCACTGTCTACCACCACCACACTACCATCTCTCTGTCTACCACCACACTACCATCTCTCTGTCTACCACCACACTACCATCTCTCTGTCTACCACCACACTACCATCTCTCTGTCCACCACCACCACACTACCATCTCTCTGTCTACCACCACACTACCATCTCTCTGTCTACCACCACACTACCATCTCTCTGTCTACCACCACCACACTACCATCTCTCTGTCTACCACCACACTACCATCTCTCTGTCTACCACCACCACACTACCATCTCTCTGTCTACCACCACACTACCATCTCTCTGTCTACCACCACCACACTACCATCTCTCTGTCCACCACCACCACACTACCATCTCTCTGTCTACCACCACACTACCATCTCTCTGTCTACCACCACCACACTACCATCTCTCTGTCTACCACCACACTACCATCTCTCTGTCTACCACCACCACACTACCATCTCTCTGTCTACCACCACACTACCATCTCTCTGTCTACCACCACCACACTACCATCTCTCTGTCCACCACCACCACACTACCATCTCTCTGTCTACCACCACACTACCATCTCTCTGTCTACCACCACCACACTACCATCTCTCTGTCTACCACCACACTACCATCTCTCTGTCTACCACCACACTACCATCTCTCTGTCTACCACCACACTACCATCTCTCTGTCCACCACCACCACACTACCATCTCTCTGTCTACCACCACACTACCATCTCTCTGTCTACCACCACACTACCATCTCTCTGTCTACCACCACCACACTACCATCTCTCTGTCTACCACCACACTACCATCTCTCTGTCTACCACCACCACACTACCATCTCTCTGTCTACCACCACACTACCATCTCTCTGTCTACCACCACCACACTACCATCTCTCTGTCCACCACCACCACACTACCATCTCTCTGTCTACCACCACACTACCATCTCTCTGTCTACCACCACCACACTACCATCTCTCTGTCTACCACCACACTACCATCTCCCTGTCTACCACCACCACACTACCATCTCTCTGTCTACCACCACACTACCATCTCTCTGTCTACCACCACACTACCATCTCTCTGTCTACCACCACCACACTACCATCTCTCTGTCTACCACCACACTACCATCTCTCTGTCTACCACCACCACACTACCATCTCTCTGTCTACCACCACACTACCATCTCTCTGTCTACCACCACCACACTACCATCTCTCTGTCTACCACCACCACACTACCATCTCTCTGTCTACCACCACACTACCATCTCTCTGTCTACCACCACCACACTACCATCTCTCTGTCCACCACCACACTACCATCTCTCTGTCTACCACCACACTACCATCTCTCTGTCTACCACCACACTACCATCTCTCTGTCTACCACCACCACACTACCATCTCTCTGTCTACCACCACACTACCATCTCTCTGTCTACCACCACACTACCATCTCTCTGTCTACCACCACCACACTACCATCTCTCTGTCTACCACCACACTACCATCTCTCTGTCTACCACCACACTACCATCTCTCTGTGTACCACCACCACACTACCATCTCTCTGTCTACCACCACACTACCATCTCTCTGTCTACCACCACCACACTACCATCTCTCTGTCTACCACCACACTACCATCTCACTGTCTACCACCACCACACTACCATCTCTCTGTCTACCACCACACTACCATCTCTCTGTCTACCACCACCACACTACCATCTCTCTGTCTACCACCACACTACCATCTCTCTGTCTACCACCACACTACCATCTCTCTGTCTACCACCACCACACTACCATCTCTCTGTCTACCACCACACTACCATCTCTCTGTCTACCACCACCACACTACCATCTCTCTGTCTACCACCACACTACCATCTCTCTGTCTACCACCACACTACCATCTCTCTGTCTACCACCACACTACCATCTCTCTGTCTACCACCACCACACTACCATCTCTCTGTCTACCACCACCACACTACCATCTCTCTGTCTACCACCACACTACCATTCTCTGTCTACCACCACACTACCATCTCTCTGTCTACCACCACCACACTACCATCTCTCTGTCTACCACCACACTACCATCTCTCTGTCTACCACCACACTACCATCTCACTGTCTACCACCACCACACTACCATCTCTCTGTCTACCACCACACTACCATCTCTCTGTCTACCACCACCACACTACCATCTATCTGTCTACCACCACACTACCATCTCACTGTCTACCACCACCACACTACCATCTCTCTGTCTACCACCACACTACCATCTCTCTGTCTACCACCACACTACCATCTCTCTGTCTACCACCACACTACCATCTCTCTGTCCACCACCACCACACTACCATCTCTCTGTCTACCACCACACTACCATCTCTCTGTCTACCACCACACTACCATCTCTCTGTCTACCACCACCACACTACCATCTCTCTGTCTACCACCACACTACCATCTCTCTGTCTACCACCACCACACTACCATCTCTCTGTCTACCACCACACTACCATCTCTCTGTCTACCACCACCACACTACCATCTCTCTGTCCACCACCACCACACTACCATCTCTCTGTCTACCACCACACTACCATCTCTCTGTCTACCACCACCACACTACCATCTCTCTGTCTACCACCACACTACCATCTCTCTGTCTACCACCACCACACTACCATCTCTCTGTCTACCACCACACTACCATCTCTCTGTCTACCACCACCACACTACCATCTCTCTGTCCACCACCACCACACTACCATCTCTCTGTCTACCACCACACTACCATCTCTCTGTCTACCACCACCACACTACCATCTCTCTGTCTACCACCACACTACCATCTCTCTGTCTACCACCACACTACCATCTCTCTGTCTACCACCACACTACCATCTCTCTGTCCACCACCACCACACTACCATCTCTCTGTCTACCACCACACTACCATCTCTCTGTCTACCACCACACTACCATCTCTCTGTCTACCACCACCACACTACCATCTCTCTGTCTACCACCACACTACCATCTCTCTGTCTACCACCACCACACTACCATCTCTCTGTCTACCACCACACTACCATCTCTCTGTCTACCACCACCACACTACCATCTCTCTGTCCACCACCACCACACTACCATCTCTCTGTCTACCACCACACTACCATCTCTCTGTCTACCACCACCACACTACCATCTCTCTGTCTACCACCACACTACCATCTCTCTGTCTACCACCACCACACTACCATCTCTCTGTCTACCACCACACTACCATCTCTCTGTCTACCACCACACTACCATCTCTCTGTCTACCACCACCACACTACCATCTCTCTGTCTACCACCACACTACCATCTCTCTGTCTACCACCACCACACTACCATCTCTCTGTCTACCACCACACTACCATCTCTCTGTCTACCACCGCCACACTACCATCTCTCTGTCTACCACCACCACACTACCATCTCTCTGTCTACCACCACACTACCATCTCTCTGTCTACCACCACCACACTACCATCTCTCTGTCCACCACCACACTACCATCTCTCTGTCTACCACCACACTACCATCTCTGTCTACCACCACACTACCATCTCTCTGTCTACCACCACCACACTACCATCTCTCTGTCTACCACCACACTACCATCTCTCTGTCTACCACCACACTACCATCTCTCTGTCTACCACCACCACACTACCATCTCTCTGTCTACCACCACACTACCATCTCTGTCTACCACCACACTACCATCTCTCTGTCTACCACCACCACACTACCATCTCTCTGTCTACCACCACACTACCATCTCTCTGTCTACCACCACACTACCATCTCTCTGTCTACCACCACCACACTACCATCTCTCTGTCTACCACCACCACACTACCATCTCTCTGTCTACCACCACACTACCATCTCTCTGTCTACCACCACCACACTACCATCTCTCTGTCTACCACCACACTACCATCTCTCTGTCTACCACCACACTACCATCTCTCTGTCTACCACCACACTACCATCTCTCTGTCTACCACCACCACACTACCATCTCTCTGTCTACCACCACACTACCATCTCTCTGTCTACCACCACACTACCATCTCTCTGTCTACCACCACCACACTACCATCTCTCTGTCTACCACCACCACACTACCATCTCTCTGTCTACCACCACACTACCATCTCTCTGTCTACCACCACACTACCATCTCTCTGTCTACCACCACCACACTACCATCTCTCTGTCTACCACCACCACACTACCATCTCTCTGTCTACCACCACACTACCATCTCTCTGTCTACCACCACCACACTACCATCTCTCTGTCTACCACCACACTACCATCTCTCTGTCTACCACCACCACACTACCATCTCTCTGTCTACCACCACCACACTACCATCTCTCTGTCTACCACCACCACACTACCATCTCTCTGTCTACCACCACCACACTACCATCTCTCTGTCTACCACCACACTACCATCTCTCCACTAGCCTCCACCATGTTTGTTGATTTTGCAGCCACTCTCCCCCGGCTTTTTAGCCAATGTCCTCCGAACAAAAGTGGGTGTGTATGTGTGTGTGTGTGTGTTCATCTTCCTCAGTGGTTGAGTGGATGCAGTGGTCTCCTTATAATTATGCCCCCCAGACTCATGTCATATCAATCCGGTCTCCAACGACAGTGTCATGTCTCCAACATAACATCCCGATGCATAAACACGCACACACACACTCATTGTGTGTGAAATCAATGTAGTGCCGGCTTTGTGCATTGCGCTATTTGTGTGTGTGCTCATGTATGAGTGTGTCTGCACATACATAACAGGGCTGTTGTTTGTCTCTGTGCGGTGTTGCTGTTCTGGTTGCTCAGTGGAATAGAAGGAGTGTGTGTAACGCCACTAGCTGTCGTGGGGTCACCTCTGTTATCTAACGTGTGCCTGACCTGGAACCAGTGAAGCAAAGCAGAGATGCTCCTGTCTCTATACGAATAGATGGAAGGCACATTCACGCACTCGCACGTTCAAACACTCACTCGTACTTTCTCTCTCACTCTGTCCCTCTAATTCACTCACTCTTATGCCCTGGTTCATGCTCTCTCTCTCTAACTCACTCACTCTCTTACTCACTCACTTACTCACTCAGTCACTCACTCATGCTAACTGGCTCCTTCACTCTCTCTTCTTTACCTCGTCTCACAGCACAACCTTTGTGTTTATTTCTTTGGTTAGGCCTACGTTAGCCATTTATGCGTGTGCCAGGCTATCCAGGGAAAGTCAACTTGGCAAGGTGTCGTATTCTCAGATGGCGAGAGGGAACATAAGGTCCGTGCATGGGCAAGTTAGAATGTTTTAGCACCACACAAATAAGGGACAGTTCCCGTCTCCACACACTCTCAATGCGTGGCTGGTAGCCTTATGTCTGCCTCGCCGCTCACAGAATGGAATTCCTGACACAACACGGCAAAACAAGCTCCTGGGTTTTCAAAAAGTGAATTATCTTGATTTCAAATGTTTCCGATCTGCGACTTAATTGTTCTGAACCGGCGAGCCGACCCACGGTTTGAAAGAATGTTTTCATTCCACCCGCCAGCAGACTTATTTTGCGGCTCACCCGCGGGAACCATGGGTATCTGACCCAATGCCGGACTCTACTGATGATTAGCTCAATAGGGTAAACGCAGCCTGTATATGTATAACCTCTATGCTGCATCAGTTGGGCTACAGGTGACAATGCTTATTGCTAATAGCATAACTAATAGCATGGAACAGGCTATATGCATGTTCCAATATGTACAAATAATTTGTAACAAACGTCAAATCTATTCAGGGGGGGACCCCGGACACCCTAAACAGGGGGAAGAACCCATACTTCAATAATATCCTTATGACTTTGAATCAGAGTATTATGGACACAGTCAGAACAGAGTCATTCAGGTGCGTCTTCATAATGTCATCCCTCCCGGGTCTGCTCTCCACTGACACAGCCCCTCTCACTCCTCAGATCTCCTCTCTTTAACCGTGTCTGACACAACAATCAATACTTTCACTTTTTCTTTGTCCTTTTTCCGTTTGTGTTTTTTTTTTCCTCTGGCCACATTGACTCGGTCACATAGACGTAATTAAAATTGATGGAGTGGAGTTGTGGTGACCTGACTGTCCCTTTTATTCTACTCCCCCCTTCGTTTAAGAGAAAAATAGAGGAAGAGAGAGAAAGAGAGAATGAAAGACAGGGATTAAGAGAGAGCGAGTGAGAGGAAAGGAAATATTTGTATAGAGATCTATACTGTTTGTTTGCTGCTAGTCCTCAGTGCTGTATTGGAGGCTCCATACAGCTGTGTTGGCCCCTGTCTGTGGACAAAGTGCTCTGGCTCTGGCTGTGTGTCTGTGAGATGCCGCTGTGTCCCTGTGTAAGTAAGCCTGTCTGTGGACCGAGTGGCAGAGCGGTGTGGTTCTGTGTTTAGAATGCTGTTATATGTCCCGACCACTTAGCCTCCTTTACCACTGCTGTTCTGCTGCAAAGGGATCAAGTAAAGCATGTTATGTGAGGGATGTCAGACGAGAGGAGTGGAAAAGAGGGTTTTCCTCTCTTCATGGTCTACCCCGCGACGCACGGCATGCTGGTCATTCCACACCATACCTGATTGATGACAAGGATTAGTGTGTGTGATTGTGTGTGTGTATGTGATTGTGTGTGTGTGTGTGTGTGTGTGTGTGTGTGTGTGTGTGTGTGTGTGTGTGTGTGTGTGTGTGTGTGTGTGTGTGTGTGTGTGTGTGTGTGTGTGTGTGTGTGTGTGTGTGTGTGTGCATTCGTGAGGTCGAGCACTGACGTTGGGCGGTTAGGCCTGGCTCCCAGTCTGCGCTCCAATTCATTCCAAAGGTTGAGGTCAGGGCTCTGTGCAGGCCAGTCAAGTTCTTCCACACGGATCTCGACAAACCATTTCTTTATGGACCTCGTTTTGTGCACAGGGGCATTGTCATGCTGAAACTGGAAAGGGCCTTCCCCAAACCGTCGCCACAAAGTTGGAAGCACAGAATCATCTATAATGTCATTGTATGCTGTAGCGTTAAGATTTCCCTTCACCGGACCTAAGGGGCCAAGCCCGAACCATGAAGAACAGCCCCAGACTATTATGCCTCCCCCACCAAACTTTACAGTTGGCACTATGCATTGGGGCAGGTAGCATTGTCCAGGCATCCGTCAAACCCAGATTCATCCGTCGGACTGCCAGATAGTGAAGCGTGATCCATTACTCCAGAAAAAGCATTTCCATGGCTCCACAGTCCAATGGTGGCGAGCTTCACACCACTCCAGCCTGCGCATGGTGATCTTAGACTTGTGTGCAGCTGATTGGCCATGGAAACCCAGTTCATGAAGCTCCTGACGAACAGTTATTATGCTGTCGTTGCTTCCAGTTTGAAATTGTGTTGCAACCGAGGACAGACGATTTTTGCGCTCTACACGCTTCAGCACTCAGCATTCCTGTTCTGTGAGCTTGTGTGGCCTACCACTTCACGGGTGAGCTGTTGTTGCTCCTAGACGTTTCCACTTCACATTAGCAGCACTTACAGTTGACAGAGCAGCTCTAGCAGAGCAAAAATTTGACGAATTGACTTGTTAGAAAGGTGGCATCCTATGAAGGTGCTATGTTGACGGTCATTGAGCTCTTCAGTACGGGCCAATGTTTGTCTATGGAGATCGCATGGCGTTGTGCTCGATTTTATACACCTGTCAGCAACGGGTGTGGCTGAAATAGCCGAATCCACTCATTTGAAGGGGTGTCCCCCTACATTTGGCCATGTAGTGTATCTTATACACCTCACATAGACATATAGACATTGAACATTGGCCTACTCTGACCCGCGATAATATGACTGTACAGAGTGTAGGTTGCCAGTTGTTGTGTACCATTGTGACTGTGTTCTACGGCTCATATCACATGCAACTGTCCCTCTACTCTGTATATAAAACTGTGTATCAGGACCGTAGTTATGATCAGCTAATGTGACTTTGTTCTATGGCTCATACTAAGGACTTTTATTGAGTGTTATTCTGACTGTCTACAAGGCCTGTACAATCTATGCTAATAGAGGAACAGGAGATGACCTAAATAGAGATGGACATAATGGCAGCATTGTGAGAATAGACATGTTAAAGAGAGTGAGGTGTGGGGGGGGGGTGACTGACTAATGACTATACTGGGAGAAGAGAGAGAAGGGAAAATAGAGTGAGAGAGTGAGAGAAAGGAGAGGAGAGAAGAGAGAGGAGTGAAAAGAGAGAGAGAGAGAGAGAGAGAGAGAGAGAGAGAGAGAGAGAGAACAGAGGGATGAGAGAACAGAGAGAGGAGTGAAAAGAGAGCGAGAAGAGAGAAAAGAGCAGAGAGAAGAGAGTGGAGTGAAAAGAGAGAGAGAGAGAGAGAGAGAGAGAGAGAGAGAGAGAGAGAGAGAGAGAGAGAGAGAGAGAGCGAGAGAGAGAGAGAACAGAGGGATGAGAGAACAGAGAGAGGAGTGAAAAGAGAGCGAGAAGAGAGAAAAGAGCAGAGAGAAGAGAGTGGAGTGAAAAGAGAGAGAGAGAGAGAGAGAGAGAGAGAGAGAGAGAGAGAGAGAGAGAGAGAGAGAGAGAGAGCGAGAGAGAGAGAGAACAGAGGGATGAGAGAACAGAGAGAGGAGTGAAAAGAGAGCGAGAAGAGAGAAAAGAGCCGAGAGAAGAGAGTGGAGTGAAAAGAGAGAGAACAGAGAGAGAGAGAAACGATGAGGGGGTGAAGATGAATTGAAAGTGTGTGTGTCTTAATATGTCTGTACAGACTGTAGGACACTTGATGCTAGCTATAGTAACTGTATTTTATAGACACACCTGTCCATCAACTTGTCTGTTGTGATTGTGTGTCTGTTGTGATTGTTGTGCTTATGATTAGCTATGGTAACTGCTCTCTACACAATGAATATACTACATGTTATATTGGCCCGACTCTAGCCTGTGGTCATATTTCTTTATGTACAGACTGCAGCCTGCCACTTGTATTTGAGCCTGTGTGTGTGTTTCTCTGTGTGTGTCTGTGCATTGAATCAATACTGCTGTAGCTTGGTATGCTACCCCCTTTCCTTCCCTCTCTCTGTGTCCATTGTCATGTAGCCCTGGCATAATTCTATTCTCATAGACTGTACTCAAATGAGTTTTTAGGAACAGTGAGGAGCGGGGACATTGTGGGAAGTGTGTGTGTGTGTGTGTGTGTGGAGAGGAACTGGTCAGAGCTACCCATTCTCTCCCTTCAGGAATGCAAAGGCATTAATATCGTAGTGTATGAATGGATGGTTGCAAGAAATAAATCGAGGTTAAATGTTTAACATGTAGACTAGACAGGTTTAGTCAAGGTCATACTCTGACCTAGATTGTAATAGAGCTACCATCATTCAAGTTTAGTCTTCTTAGCATGGAGCGATATTTTCAAGGAAAATGCTGATAGGTCGTCACGTGTTGGGTGCGCTGAGTTTAGTTAGCTAAGACTTGATCTGCGTCTCCGTTGCGTCTGCCATGTCTGCATTACCTTGCCATGTTCATTCAATCCTGGTCTTGGAATGCAACAGTGTATGCCGGTTTTAGAGCCAGCCCAGCACTAACAGACCAGGATTCAGCAAATTCAACTCATCATCTAACCATCTGACCTTAATTGAATCGGCTGAATCAGGTGTTATGTTGGTGGGCTGGGGCAGGGAGTGAAGAGCACTGCAGTGATGCGTGTTGGGAGAGTGTGATTGGGACTCTTCTCATGGTCGTTAACAGAGTGATTGAGATGGCTCGTTAATGCTCGTTAAGGAGATAAGAAGCGGTTGTGTTAATTGGTTGTGATGACGATAAGGAGGCTGGCAGAACATTAAGGGTGATGGACAGTAGAGAACTCTACTGATCACTGAGTGACTGTCAATATGGTGAGAGAGAGAGAGAGAGAGAGAGAGAGAGAGAGAGAGAGAGAGAGAGAGAGAGAGAGAGAGAGAGAGAGAGAGAGAGAGAGAGAGAGAGAGAGAGAGAGAGAGAGAGAGAGAGAGAGAGAGAGAGAGATTGTGTACTATGTCATCCATTTTGTGTTATATGCTACAAATTTGGCAATTTGTGTGCTGTGTTACGAATCCAATTCTTTCAATATGTTACACATTTCTTGTGCGTAAGATCTCGGAGTGCATTAATGGTTTATAGACAACTATATCTCTCAGGTGAAATCTATAAAAAGCTGGTTACCCCCCCATCTGCCTAACATATAGATAGGAGTCAAATTAACTGACCATGTCACACCCTGATCTGTTTCACCTGTCTGTGTGCTTGTCTCCACCCCCCTCCAGGCGTCGCCCGTCTTCCCCATTATCCCCAGTGTATTTATGCCTATGTTCTCTGTTTGTCTCTTGCCAGTTTGTGTTGTTCGTCAAGCCTACCAGCGGTTTTCCCCTTTTGCTCCTGGCTTTTTCTAGTTCCTGTTTTCTTGTTTTCCCGGTTTTGACTATTCTGCCTGCACCGGGCCTGCCTGCCATTCTGTACCTTAGGGACTCTGATCTGGATTACGAACCTCTGCCTGTCCTTGACCTGTCGTTTTGCCTGCTCCCTGTTCTAGTAATAAACTTTTGTTACTTCGACACTCGCTGCATCTGGGTCTTCTCCTGAAACGTGATAGATCATGTAGTTTACACCACAGAGTCTCCACATAACGAAGGGAGGTAGCGTATAACTCATTAAGACAAACACAATGGGCTGTGATTAGGGCTGTGGCGGTCACGGAATTTCGTCAGCCGGTGATTTTCAAGCAAATAACTGTCGGTCTCAAGGTAATTGAGCTTTAATTACCATAAACATATTTAGCATCTCCTGGCTTAAACACATAGCCTACAAGCCATTTTAAAAAGTATAATAGATCCATGTAATATAGCCTACACCTTCAAAATAAATCCATTATTTATTTTAGACAGGTTTAAAGAAGCATGATATTAAGAAAATGTAGCCTATTTCAGAAGAAAAGAGTAGCACATTCTGAGTTGTCCCTATGTTAGGTCCTGCTGTGGCTATGCCAAATGACTTTGGGCTACACTAGTTTATTTAGCAGACAAGATTTGCTTATAAGAAGAACACAATTGAACAAATATTTTATCCAAATGATTTGAGTGAGTGCGCACATATGGCTATTCTGTGTTGAACGGTTAACAAAGAAATAGGTATTTGTCACGCCCTGACCATAGAGAGCCTTTGTATTCTCTATTTTGGTTAGGTCAGGGTGTGACTAGGGTGGGTAATCTAGGTTGTTTTATTTCTATGTTGGCCTGGTATGGTTCCCAATCAGAGGCAGCTGTTTAGCGTTGTCTCTGATTGGGGATCATATTTAGGCAGCCATTTCCCCACTGGGTTTTTGTGGGATCTTGATTATGTGTAGTTGCCTGTGAGCACCATAGCTTCACGTATCGTGTGCTTTTTTAAATTGTTTTGTGCGTTTCACGTCAATAAATATGTGGAACCCATATCACGCTGCGCTTTGGTCTGAATGTTCTTACGACGATCGTGACAGTATTCCTATATGCTTAATTTTGAGTTATTAATGTAACTTTAGTTGTTCTAAAAACGTTGGGATATATGTTTTCATTTTTAATACATTGTAAGGCTGCATGATGAGACTCTAAAGTTGCATGAAAGGCATGAGCTCTGCTTTGTTTCTTGCGTAGACTGTACTGTACACACTGCATTGGGCTTCTCATTCACAATTTGACAAGCCCTTGATAATGCCAAAAATTTCACAGTGGCATCCCCTTTGTGTGCGTAATGCACCCTTAAAAGATCCATGCCTTTTGCGGCTCACATGGCTCTCCATCACGTGATCGGGTCTTTCTCACAGGCTATAAGTGAAGAGAGACACATCGTGGACGTAGCTGCCCACGTCCTCATCCAAATCCGAGGTGCATATTGAAGATATTGGAAGAACTGTCCACATTTACTTTTCGTCAGCCAATAAGATGAGTAGGCCTAACGAACAGCAAAAGCACTAGCCTACGTCAATCTACTATCCGCGTAGTACAAATTTTGACCTATTTTATTCTGTGCGAGAAATAAATATTCCAAACAAAGTCTGGGACAGTTGTGGGATGCAATAAATCCCAAATTAATACAACCACTAGCAGCATAAAAAAGTTTTTATACAATGTGGCTGACGCAACAGATCAGAAAGATTAGCTTAAAATGTTGATCAACTGTTAGGCTATTTCTTCACATTATAAGCCCAGCAATGCGGACATGGTAGTAGGCTATAAGGGCAAATGTTCCTTTAGCGGAAAACACCATCGAAAGTGACCGCAAATTATTATTTTTTTTACCTTTATTTAACCAGGCAAGTCAGTTCAGAACAAATTCTTATTTTCAATGACGGCCTGTTCAGGGGCAGAACGACAGATTTGTACCTTGTCAGCTCGGGGGTTTGAACTCGCAACCTTCTGGTTACTAGTCCAACACTCTAACCACTAGGCTACCCTGCAATTGTGCATGTACTGTTTTTATTATAAAGGTGCATTTTTATGGTGAAAATTATCTTCCCCAAACTTGAAACTCACGTGCTGCTTATGTATGACAGTTAGGCTCTACATGTCATGACTTCTACCGAAGGTAACTCCTCTCCCTGTTCTGGCGGCGCCGGTTTACTAGTCGCCACCGATCCCTTTTTCCTTTTCTGTTTGTTTTGTCTGTGATTCTTTATACACCTGGTTTCATTTGCGTTTATTTCTGTGTGTATATAGGGTACCTGTTCCCTGCCTTAGTTTGTGTGGGATTAGACTTTTGTGTATTGCGCTCGATTGTATTTGATGTTTGTTGTTTTTTCGCTATTACGCACGTGTATGTTAAGTGTATGTTAAGTGTCGGAACTGTTTTTGTTCCTCCGTGCGTTTCCACGACTTTCTGAGTATCGAGAGTGTAGTTTTTGGATTTTTGTCTGTGCAATTTTTGTATTGGTGGACTATATTATTAAACACGCTTTTCAGACATCCCTGCTCTCCTGCGCCTGACTCCTACACCTCTCACCGGGACGCACGTTGTCACACTAAACCCCTTGTAAAATGATTTAATGTGCTTCATTTTAAGAAGTTATATGGCCACTTTAGTTGTGATTACAAACCTTATTAAAACATATAGGCCTATGGGCTAGGCTACATGAGGTGTGATACAAACCTTATTAAAACATATAGGCCTATGGGCTAGGCTACATGAGGTGTGTGACTACGATACGAAAAAGTCAGGAAAAAAGCATTGTTTCCTATTCTAGGCATCATTCACAAGTGACAATATATAATTCACAAGGGATAGGCTAGTATTGTCACCCATCAGACTATTATTGATATAATCTTGTCTTCACATATACTAAATAATATGTGTGACATTTGTGTTGATTTAGAATGGACCGTTACCATGCATTATCTATGAACTTAAATAGTGAATGGAGGACACTTTCCCCCGTGGTTTATTTTCATGCCAGCCAGGTAAGCTACTCTCATGTTGTAAATATAACCAATGTGCTTAATATAAGGGAAGTTGAGAAGTAAATATAGTAGGTCTAGCCTATAGAAAGCTGATGGGATCCTCCTCTTTTTAGTAGATGCCATCACTCTTTTCTCCTGCAATTGCATAGCCTATAGAAATGTTGTGAACCATGAGCTCATGGGCTCTCATTAAGTGTTTGATTTTCAAATACATTTGTATTGATGTCAGAGTTACTCCTAACCACCGGTGTGGCGGTTGTACGGTCACCGCAACAGCCCTAGTTGTGATTAAGATCTAATGTGATTTCACACCACTTGGCTGGCTTCTCTGATTTAATCTACTGCTGGCTCTGGACTGGAGGCATATACGAACTGACGGGTGAGGAGAGAGGGGGACAGGGGAGGAAAATGGGGGGGCAGATGGAAAGGAGGGAGACAGGCAGAGGGAGAGAGAGAGGGGGAAAGGGGATGTCGTGTCACAACTCGTATCACTACAAGTGTTTGCCACTGTTTATTCTGTCGCTCTGTCAACAGGAATTAGTCAACTTCTCATCCTGTGTGTGTGTTTTGAAATGTGTTTTGAAACGATTTGAAATCGTGTTTTTTTTTACATTGGATAAAAGCATAGACAGAGAGCTACACAATTGTATATCATACACTGCATTTGAGGAACAATGGGAATGTAATTTTGCTTTGAATGTTGATAAACTTGTAAACTTTTGAGAAAATGGCCTTTGAATGTGTTGGTGCTACTACTGGAGAGCTCTTCTTTGTCTACACCCATTCAGCATCGTTCACACCCTCTTAAGCTTTAGCTTAAGGGTTGATCCAAGCTTTCTGACCTAACAGCAGCAGTCAAGCACCCAAGCTAACTTGCTAGCTACTTTCAGACATCGAAGTGAGAGAGAACAATTCACTGAACATTACTCACCCTAGCAGAGCTGGTTATGCTGTTATGTTATCCAGAGCGTTGGTGACTGCAACTGTGCTGTCAGGTTGTCCGTTTGTAAATTCAGAGTATTTCGTATTCAGAGCGAACACTGGACACTCAGGCCGGTGAGTAGGGTTGATCCAAACGTTCTGACCTCACAACGGCAGTCAAGCATCCAAGCTAACTGGCTAACATTGGCTTGCTTGCTAGCTACTTCCAGACACATAATGAGAGAACACCCCACTCTGACCAATTTACTCAACCTAGCAGAGTTGGGTAGGCTGTTTTTCATGTTATTCAGAGAGATGGTGACTGTAACTGTGCTGCTGGCAACAATTTAATGACTCTTTTTTTCCCAATGTTTACTGACACTGGTCATATTCAACGGGTGTTGAGCATTCGTAAATTCATCAGTTATTCTGCGCTCTGGCACACTCAGATAAGACATGTAGCTACCTAGCTAGCTATCTACAGTTGAAGTCAGAAGTTTACATACACCTTAGCCAAATACATTTAAACTCAGTTAGTCACAATTCCTGACATTCAAATGCAGTAAAAAAATCCCAGAAGTTTACATACATTCAATTGGTATTTGGTAGCATTGCCTTTAAATAGTTTGACTTGGGTCAAACGTTTCGGGTAGCCTTCCACAAGCTTCCCACAATAAGTTGGGTGAATTTTGGCCCATTCTTCCTGACAGAGCTGGTGTAACTGAGTCAGGTTTGTAGGCCTCCTTGCTTGCACACACTTTTTAAGTTCTGCCCACAAATGTTCTATGGGATTGAGGTCAGGGCTTTGTGATGGCCACTTCAATACCTTGACTTTTTTGTCCTTAAGCCATTTTGCCAAAACTTTGGAAGTATACTTGGGTTCATTGTCCATTTGGAAGACCCGTTTGCGACCAAGCTTGAACTTCCTGACTGATGTCTTGAGATGTTGCTTCAATATATCCACGTAATGTTCCTCCCTCATGATGCCATCTATTTTGTGAAGTGCACCAGTCCCTCTTGCAACACTGCACCCACACAACATGATGCTGCCAACCGCGTTCTTCACGGTTGGGATGGAGTTCTTCGGCTTGCAAGCATCCACCTTTTTCCTCTAAACATAACAATGGTCATTATGGCCAAACAGTTCTATTTTTGTTTCATCAGACCAGAGGACATTCCTCCAAAAAGTACAATCTTTGTCCCCATGTGCAGTTGCAAACCGTAGTCTGTATTTTTTTATGGAGGTTTTGGAGAAGTGGCTTCTTCCTTGCCGATATAGGACTCCATTTACTGTGGATATAGATACTTTTGTACTTGTTGTTTCCTCCAGCATCTTCACAAGGTCCTTTGCTGTTATTCTGGGATTTATTTGCACTTTTCGCACCGAAGTACGTTAATCTCTTGGAGACAGAACACGTCTCCTTCGTGAGTGGTATGATGGCTGCGTGGTCCCATAGTGTTTGTACTTGCGTACTATTGTTTGTACAGATGAACATGGTACATTGAGCCGTTTGGAAATTGTTTCCAAGGATGAAGCAGACTTGTGGAGGTCAACAATTTTGTTTCTGAGGTCTTGGATGATTTCTTTTGATTTTCCCATGGTGTCAAGCAAAGAGGTACTGAGTTTGAAGGTAGGCCTTGAAATACATCCACAGGTACACCTCCAATTGACTCAAATGATATCAATTAGCCTATCAGAAGCTTCTAAAGCCATGACATCATTTTCTGGAATTTTCCAAGCTGTTAAAAGGCACAGTCAACTTCTGACCCACTGGAATTGTGATACAGTGAATTATAAGTGAAATAATCTGTCTGTAAAAAATGTTAGGGAACATTTCTTGTGTCATGCACAAAGTAGATGTACTAACCGACTTGCCAAATCTATAGTTTGTTAACAAGAAATTTGTGGACTGTTTGAAAAACGAGTTTTAATGACCCCAACCTAAGTGTATGTAAACTTCCGACTTCAAATGTAGGTAAAACAATGAATCATAATCCCAAATGTTGGCGTTACTACCCTGCATGAATCTGCAGGTAGCTAACCAACCAGGTTCAATGTTAACCTTCGGCTATAACTAGTGGCCCTGAGGTACGAGTTATAAGATCATGCATGTAATGTCAGCTAGCGAACCAGACAGCTAACCTTAGCTAGCTAACAGTACTCTTTCTTGAAATTAGAAACATGTAATATCTTTAAATGTAGCTAGTTAGACTACATCATGGTTGGACGTGTCTCCTGATGCATGCCATGGTTGCCCTTAGTTTGAAGATGTAATCTCCTTAGCTATCATACTGAAATTCCACTGATTTCTAAACTCGGTCCTCCAGAAAGTGGAGAGCATACACGTAACGTTAGCTGGCGAGCCAGCCAGCTAACATTAGCTAGCTAACAATACACTTTAACTTGACATTAGGTTTATGCTCCAGTTTCAACTGTTCTGCCTTACTATTATTCGACCATGCTGGTCATTTATGAACATTTGAACATCTTGGCCATGTTCTGTTATAATCTCCACCCGGCACAGCCAGAAGAGGACTGGCCACCCCACATAGCCTGGTTCCTCTCTAGGTTTCTTCCTAGGTTTGGACCTTTCTAGGGAGTTTTTCCTAGCCACCGTGCTTCTACACCTGCATTGCTTGCTGTTTGGGGTTTTAGGCTGGGTTTCTGTACAGCACTTTGAGATATCAGCTGATGTACGAAGGGCTATATAAATAAATTTGATTTGATTTGATGAAGTTTTACTACGCGATACATTAAAAAAGCACATACTGACCAGCTCAAACATACAGATTCATGCAGCCCAATACATGGCAGACCAATACAAACTCATCTCTCTGCATTTTCGGCACACTCATTATCTTAGCCAATCATGGCTAGCGGAAAGGTTGCTGTCTTTTTCTGTGGCTAAACCAACTAAACCAACTGGTAATTTAACAATTGTATTTGTATTTACAGATGGCATACACGTTTGGTATGAAGGCACATGAAAGTTCACATGTCCCTGAGTGCACTTCTGCCAAAAAACGCATTTTGATAAAAACGAGTTCAAATGGCCCTCCTGTTAAGTAGTGACCTGCGACATATGCCTAGTTTCCTGAAACGGGTCACATATGTAATGTTCTCAGTGCCAGCTGCCTGGGCTGAACAACAGAACCTCAGGAGTGTATGCGTGTGTGTTTTGTCTGTGGGTGTGTGTCCTTTAATTCCTCTGCTGGCGTGTCATATTCTGTCATGTTCAGGGACGTCCCCTCATGAGAGCAGACAGGAGGGGACCCAAAAAGACGAGCGACACACAAACAAACACTACACAACAGCCAGTGGGGACTGACTGTCTGCTACAATCAATAGAGAACCATACGCTACGCACACACATACACAGATGGGAATGTATACGGGAATGTACACGAAAGTGTATGTGATTAATTGTGTGTATGGGATATAGGAAGGGATGGTGTGTATGTTTGTGTGTATGATGGAGTTGTGTGAGTGAGTGTGGGTATGTATGTACTGCATTTCTGCATGTATTTATACGTGTGTGTGTGTGTGTGTGTGTGTGCGTGTGTGCGTGTGTGTGTGTGTGTGTGAGAGAGAGAGACTGCACTCGTTGGTCCAGGGGAGCTGTTGTACTGACATTATATTGTAATTACAGAGTGTGTGCTTTGTTTAGTGGATGGCTAATTATTCTGTTTGTGTTATTCAGGGCCCTGGGGTGGTGTGTGTATGTGTGTGTGTGTGTAACCTGCCTGTTGTGTGTTTAGAGACTAATTGTGGAGGTTGTTTTAAAGGTCCAATGCAGCTGTTTTTATATCAATATCAAGTAATTGGGTAACTCACTGTAATTGTTTTCAATTAAAATGGTCAAAAAGAAAGCTGAATATTGTAGCTTCTTAACAAAGAGCCATTTCTCAAGCAAGAGTTGTGCTAGGACTGTCTGGGACTGTCTAGGACTGTCTGGGACTGTTTGGGAGTGGTCAGAGTGGGGAGGGGGAACATGAAAACGAGCTGCTATTGGCATAGAGGTGTGGAACTGTCTTTCTATTTTAGCGCATGTTGATGTCACCATTGAAACAGTCTGATATTTCATACACTAAAAGGGCATTATAATCATTTTCACAATTTCACAGTATTATTCCAAACACAAAGTGTGGAAATATATATAAAACATAGGAAATCACGTTTTCGTATAGGGACTATCTGTGACCCTTGTGGATATATTGGGAGGGGGCGTTTGGGGGGCATGGGTGGTGTCATGTAGAGGAGGGGTTGGAGGTGTGTGTGTGTGTGTGTGTGTGTGTGTGTGTGTGTGTGTGTGTGTGTGTGTGTGTGTGTGTGTGTGTGTGTGTGTGTGTGTGTGTGTGTGTGTGTGTGTGTGTGTGTGTGTGTGTGTGTGTGTGTGTGTGGATGGTACCAGGGCTCTGAGATGGTGACCTCTATGTATCTCACAGCTTTCAGAGTGTTGCACTTTGAGAGTGAATGGGAGAGAAAGAAGGGGAGTGAGAGAATTCAAGGTCATCAGCTACCAATGCTATATCTTACCATAGATGATAATAGCCCAGACAACAATTCAGCTATTCAACTATTCAATATTTGTGTACCTGTACTTGTGTACGGAAGCCTTTTCATTAGACACGTTAAATAGCACTCAAATGCAGCCTTGAAAGTTAATGACCGAAAGGGCCCTATGTTCTCATCTCTCAATGTCAATGAGAAGCGAGGACCATGAACTTAGTCAAGTAGGAAAACTTTTTTATATTTACTCATTTTGAAAAGGATCTGTATATTAGAATGAGATGCCTATCTGTGTGTTGAACACAAAAGATTCTCAGACCTTCCAATCATCAACTTTAATTCAACCCATTCAACTCAGACAGAACATGACATTGTTTCAGATGCTGACTATCTTCATATTCACCCCTCTAAATGAGATGGAATTGACCCTAATCCTGGTAGGAAGTGGGTGTGTTTGTGCTTGTGTATGTGTGTGTGTGACATATGTGAATGTATAATATTGTAAATATGAGGTGTGTGTAACCCTGTCGTGTGTGCGTGACACCTACGTACTGTGTGTGACCCCGGAAGTGGTTGTGTGAACAGACAATGCGTGTGCAACGTGATAAAGCGGAGTAGATTTGGTGTCATTCTGTGTGTGTGTTCACGTGTGATGAGATGGGCTTTATTCATTCAATAAAGCAGGATCAGTGTTCAACTCTACTCATCACCACCTCCCTCACAACTCCCTCTGTTGCTGCCGCTCTGCACACACACACACACACGCACGCACACACACACGCACGCACGCACACACACACACACACACACACACCTCCAACCCCTCCTCTACATGACACCACCCATGCCCCCCAAACGCCCCCTCCCAATATATCCACAGTTGGATGAGCACCCCGTCATCAGACTCCGCTCCTAGCGAGAGGTTACACCCTCCAGGTCGTTCTCCAGGACCCCCTAGCTTCTCTGTACCAGTCTCCGTTGCCTCCTTTCCCTAATTTAATCAAAACTTTCAAAAGCATGCCCGGTCAGATGTTCAAACATCCTGTATGTCTGTCTGAGTAAGTCCCTCTGTCCTCACTGTCCTCCAAATGAGTTGTAATTGCAACGCAACCTTCAAAGCAAAAGGATACATTTGTCATATAAGTAATTATGGAGTGTGTTGCCCTTTTATGGCGTGTGTTGCCCTTTTAATTATGGAGTGTGTTGCCCTTTTACGGTTGTAATTATGGTGTGTGTTGCCCTCTTAATTATGGAGTGTGTTGTCCTTGTAATTATGGTGTGCGTTGCCCTCTTAATTATGGAGTGTGTGTATTAGTTGTCTATGACAGAGTGAGTCTCCAGATTGTGTGCAGATAAATGAGTGGCGTGAACTGATGATGCTCGTGTCTTTATGTCTGGTTGTCCAGATAAGCAAAACACTCAAGAGCTACTGTCACTGTGTTTTCAGTTACCTACTCTATCTGGCTGCCTGGCTCTATCTGGCTGCCCGGCTCTCCCTCTTTCTACTGTATCCCTCTCGTTCTCACACCCTTATGTGAACGTTGTGGGAACGTTGTATGAACTTTGTGGGAACTTCGTAATGTAAGCAGAGGGTCTTACGGTCTCTCTCTCTCTCTCTCTCTCTAACTCTCTCTGCTATAAAGAATAGGTCTGGACACTACCAAACTATAGATTCCATTCACAACCGGGAACTCATTACAGCCCTTTCAACCACCACAGTGGATTAACACTGCAGAGTAGTAGAATAGCAGTCTCACAGGCCTCCATCGGGAGATAGCAGGGACATGGAGCCACAGCAACAAAGGCAGATTTTAATCATGGTTTCTGGGAGAATGTGTTTATGTGTTAGGGTAAATACGAGTGTGATCAGGCCAAGGGATTGTGTTCAGTTTCACTCTGGCCACTATAGGAAAACAGGGACGCTGGAGTAAAGGCACACAGTAAAAGCACACGCACACACACACACACACACACACACACGCACACACACACACACACACACACACACACACACACACACACACACACACACACACACACACACACACACAGAGATGAACGCACGGATAAACACACCCTCGCACCCACACACTCTCTAAAGCATGCTGTAGGAAGCTCCATTGTTTGTTCTTCCATCCATAGCTCATGTGAAGGCTGTTGTGTAGACATCTCCTAAGTGCATAGGGTTAGGGTTAGTGTCTTTGTGTGTGTAAATACATGTAAATACTTGTCCCTCTCTCAGCGGCCCAGTGTGAGGGTGAGGGTGAGAGAGAGAGAGGGAGAGAGAGAGAGAGAGAGAGAGAGAGAGAGAGAGAGAGAGAGAGAGACATAGAGAGAGAGAGATACGTGTTATGTGTTACGTGACCAATGGCATGGACAGAGGACGGTTCTCAATGATTAACGATTACCATCGTTGGTGTTTTTTTGTGTCATTTTATGTTCAGAACAACCAGCAGTCCCCAAATCACATCTCTAATGTTCAGAACAACCACCAGTCCCCAAATCACATCTCTAATGTTCAGAACAACCACCAGTCCCCAAATCACATCTCTAATGTTCAGAACAACCACCAGTCCCCAAATCACATCTCCAATGTTCAGAACAACCACCAGTCCCCAAATCACATCTCTAATGTTCAGAACAACCACCAGTCCCCAAATCACATCTCTAATGTTCAGAACAACCACCAGTCCCCAAATCACATCTCTAATGTTCAGAACAACCACCAGTCCCCAAATCACATCTCTAATGTTCAGAACAACCACCACTCCCCAAATCACATCTCTAATGATCAGAACAACCATCAGTCCCCAAATCACATCTCCAATGTTCAGAACAACCACCAGTCCCCAAATCACATCTCTAATGTACAGAACAACCAGCAGTCCCCAAATCACATCTCTAATGTTCAGAACAACCACCAGTCCCCAAATCACATCTCTAATGTTCAGAACAACCACCAGTCCCCAAATCACATCTCTAATGTACAGAACAACCAGCAGTCCCCAAATCACATCTCTAATGTTCAGAACAACCACCAGTCCCCAAATCACATCTCTAATGTACAGAACAACCAGCAGTCCCCAAATCACATCTCTAATGTTCAGAACAACCAGCAGTCCCCAAATCACATCTCTAATGTTCAGAACAACCACCAGTCCCCAAATCACATCTCTAATGTTCAGAACAACCACCAGTCCCCAAATCACATCTCTAATGTACAGAACAACCAGCAGTCCCCAAATCACATCTCTAATGTTCAGAACAACCACCAGTCCCCAAATCACATCTCTAATGTTCAGAACAACCACCAGTCCCCAAATCACATCTCTAATGTTCAGAACAACCACCAGTCCCCAAATCACATCTCCAATGTTCAGAACAACCACCAGTCCCCAAATCACATCTCCAATGTCCAGAACAACCACCAGTCCCCAAATCACATCTCCAATGTTCAGAACAACCACCAGTCCCCAAATCACATCTCCAATGTTCAGAACAACCACCAGTCCCCAAATCACATCGCCAATGTTCTGACAAGATACAAACTGTACACTCTCCAATCTGATGACTTGGTGGTGTGTGTACTGTAAGGGGATTTTATTTAACCGTTATCAGGGAGTCATACTGAGACCAAGGTCTCTACAGATGAGCCCTGAATGACATAAATGACAGAAAATACACACGTCAAAATATAAATACAAAATGCAAAACAGAAAGAAAAACACGGTCATACAAAACAAACACATGAATCAGTGTTAAGGTCATCATGTGTATAACATCATACATCTCTGGGAGCTGCAACACAAATGAACTGGGGCTAATGATCCATCTGTAGAAGGGGGAGAAGGGGAGAAAGGACGGAGGGATGGAGGGAGGAGAGAAGGAGAGAACAGGCAGTGTTTTGGTGTTTAGCTGCTTGGAGATACCTCTAACCTTTTCTGTGTGTGTGTGTGTGTGTGTGTGTGTGTGTGTGTGTGTGTGTGTGTGTGTGTGTGTGTGTGTGTGTGTGTGTGTGTGTGTGTGTGTGTGTGTGTGTGTGTGTGTGTGTGTGTGTGTGTGTGTGTGTGTGTGTGTGTGTGTGTGTGTGTGTGTGTTAAAATGGCTTCTGTTTATGTGTTTTAAATTAAGAAGGTTTTTATGAATGTGTTTGTTAAGAGGTTTTATGCATTATATATCTCACTGTGCTCATTGTCCAAAAACATGCAATAGACGGAGCATTCGCTGATGAGATAGAGGAACGGTAATCGTCAGGAACGTTGAGAACAACTTAGAGGTGAATCCAATCTGATGAACATCAGATGTTTTTCCTGATCTTTTCACTGGGAAAAAAATGGATTTCTGTCAGTGATTTGGCCTCAAAATAGCTCATTGTCTCTGAGGATTTCATTAACATGAGATGATGAGGATGAGGAGGGTTATGTGTGTGTATGTGTGTGCGGTGGAGGGGTGATTGTGTGTGTGTGTGTTCAACACAATCCTGTTTTTCCACGGGGACTAACAGAATACTGAGATCACAGTCCCGGCATAAAGTGCTTGCCATCTATTCATGAACTAAAAGGTGACATATTTAACATTCACGACTACAGTTCCTGTTTCCTTGTTATTAACTGGTATCTTGTTCAGTATGTGTGGCTAGTTGTCACATCTTCATGGTGTGAACTGTTCTTCCTGTAAACACTGTCTAAGCTGTTACGTTGACATGCTTCCTGATGTCAGTCGTGATTCCGTTGTCTCCACAGCTGTTAGTGTCATTGTGATTGTCCACTTTAAGGGATGGTATACCTTTATAGTAGAGTTCCCATATCTCCAAAGGGGTTTAACATTGTGTGTCTAATGGTGTATGTTTCTCTCTGTGTGTTTGTACTGTGTAGGGGTCGGTGGAGCCTAGTCTTCTCTCACCCTGGACTAAAGTGACTCCAGCTTCAGAACTGAACCACACAGCACCACCACTCACTGACTGGTAAGGATAGTTAATATGCTATTTAGCAGACGCTTCTATGCACAGCCGCACGTTTTTTACTCTAGAGGCTCGAGAGCCACTTTGTTCCTTTTTTTATTTTTAGGGATACCTTAAGGGCTCTTAAAGTTCAAAATCAAATAGCTAAATGATCCTTGGTACGATCCTTGATATGACCATTTTAAAACAATTCCATAAAGCTTAGTAGAATCCCCCTCCCCCAGCTTAGACAGGGCTTAGAGGGTTAATGCTGTGATCTACCTTACACTAACAGTACATTAGAACTAATGATGTGACCCACCTTACACTAACAGTACATTATAACTAATGATGTGACCCACCTTACACTAACAGTACATTAGAACTAATGATGTGACCCACCTTACACTAACACTACATTATAACTAATGATGTGACCCACCTTACACTAACAGTACATTATAACTAATGATGTGACCAACCTTACACTAACAGTACATTAGAACTAATGATGTGACCCACCTTACACTAACAGTACATTAGAACTAATGATGTGACCAACCTTACACTAACAGTACATTAGAACTAATGATGTGACCCACCTTACACTAACAGTACATTAGAACTAATGATGTGACCCACCTTACACTAACAGTACATTATAACTAATGATGTGACCAACCTTACACTAACAGTACATTAGAACTAATGATGTGACCCACCTTACACTAACAGTACATTAGAACTAATGATGTGACCCACCTTACACTAACAGTACATTAGAACTAATGATGTGACCCACCTTACACTAACAGTACATTAGAACTAATGATGTGACCCACCTTACACTAACAGTACATTATAACTAATGATGTGACCAACCTTACACTAACAGTACATTAGAACTAATGATGTGACCCACCTTACACTAACAGTACATTATAACTAATGATGTGACCCACCTTACACTAACAGTACATTATAACTAATGATGTGACCCACCTTACACTAACAGTACATTATAACTAATGATGTGACCCACCTTACACTAACAGTACATTAGAACTAATGATGTGACCCACCTTACACTAACAGTACATTAGAACTAATGATGTGACCCACCTTACACTAACAGTACATTATAACTAATGATGTGACCCACCTTACACTAACAGTACATTATAACTAATGATGTGACCAACCTTACACTA
The DNA here is from genome assembly GCF_023373465.1 of Oncorhynchus keta. Classification (NCBI taxonomy): domain Eukaryota; kingdom Metazoa; phylum Chordata; class Actinopteri; order Salmoniformes; family Salmonidae; genus Oncorhynchus; species Oncorhynchus keta. The sequence goes on from NC_068433.1 coordinate 42,333,945, forward strand.
ACAGTACATTATAACTAATGAGGTGACCCACCTTACACTAACAGTACATTATAACTAATGATGTGACCCACCTTACACTAACAGTACATTAGAACTAATGATGTGACCCACCTTACACTAACAGTACATTAGAACTAATGATGTGACCCACCTTACACTAACAGTACATTATAACTAATGATGTGACCAACCTTACACTAACAGTACATTAGAACTAATGATGTGACCCACCTTACACTAACAGTACATTAGAACTAATGATGTGACCCACCTTACACTAACAGTACATTAGAACTAATGATGTGACCCACCTTACACTAACAGTACATTAGAACTAATGATGTGACCCACCTTACACTAACAGTACATTATAACTAATGATGTGACCAACCTTACACTAACAGTACATTAGAACTAATGATGTGACCCACCTTACACTAACAGTACATTAGAACTAATGATGTGACCCACCTTACACTAACAGTACATTATAACTAATGATGTGACCCACCTTACACTAACAGTACATTATAACTAATGATGTGACCAACCTTACACTAACAGTACATTAGAACTAATGATGTGACCCACCTTACACTAACAGTACATTAGAACTAATGATGTGACCAACCTTACACTAACAGTACATTAGAACTAATGATATTGATGATGTGACCCACCTTACACAAACAGTACAATATAACTAATGTGACCCACCTTACAGTAACAGTACATTAGAACTAATGATGTGACCCACCTTACACTAACAGTACATTATAACTAATGATGTGACGCACCTTACAGTAACAGTACATTATAACTAATGATGTGACCCACCTTACAGTAACAGTACATTATCACTAATGATGTGACCCACCTTACACTAACAGTACATTATCACTAATGATGTGACCCACCTTACACTAACAGTACATTATAACTAATGATGTGACCCACCTTACACTAACAGTACATTATAACTAATGATGTAACCCACCTTACAGTAACAGTACATTATCACTAATGATGTGACCCACCTTACACTAACAGTACATTATAACTAATCATGTGACCCACTTTACACTAACAGTACATTATAACTAATGATGTTATTGCTAATAACTATTACTCAGTTCATCTCTGGAGTATTGTTAGATACACAATTGTGAGTGTGAGTGTGTGTGTGTGCATCTATGTTTGCGTGTGCATCTATGTGTGTTTGTGTGTGCGTGTGTGTGTGTGTATCTATGCATGTGTGTGTGTGTGACTCCATCGTGTCACTGCAGTGTTATGTTCACAGCTTGTGGTCATATCCCAGGCATGATTATGAGATTGGTTTGGCAGCGGTCACCATTCTGTTACACTGACCCGAACACTGCCCACTGTGTGTGTGTGTGAAGCGGAGGGGACCTCTACCCGCTGTGTGTGCTTGTATGTGTATAAAGCATCATCAAACATGGTCCCTCCAGTTTCCTATAAACACTTTGTATTCTCCTATAGATACTGTACATATATTGAATATATTGTCTAATGATCATGGAAATGAAACCCCCTTTTGAGGACATTTTCACCATGTAAAACATCAATGTCCAACCTCTAGGCATTCTCATTGTAATGTCCTCCAAACATCAGTATTCATATGCTGTGTCTCTGATCCAGACAGAATATCAGACTGTCCCTTGTGCTTGTCTGTCTCGTCCCTGCCCCTGTCCTCGTCCTTCTATAGTGACCATGGTATAGAGCTCTGTAATTGGCCACTAGCTTGCCTGTGACTGGCTGTGATCAGTGGAATGATGGGAACGTATCGGTGCTTGGAGAGAGCAGCTATTAAAACATTACAGCAGCCATTACTGCCGCCTGTCTGGACTAACGAACATATGCTTCCTCTACCAATGCCTAAACTCTTATTTATGGATTTAATTTAATGTGCAGAAAGAATTTTCAATTAAATCTGGTCTTCTGCTGCCTCCGGAGAGTGGCAGAGTATAATAACATGGTAATTTTTTATACATCTTTATGAGGAATGAGAAAATTAATTATTTGTGGCAAGCTGTAATGATTGGGACTTGGAACAGTTGTAGCTGAACAGTTTGAGGCCCGTTGTTCTGGCACTGAGCTGAAAGAGAGAGAGAGGTGAAGCTTGCACAGAAACACACACACACACACACACACACACACACACACACACACACACACACACACACACACACACACACACACACACACACACACACACACACACACACACACACACACACACACACACACACACACACACACACACACACACACAAGGGTGTGCATGCACATACTGAAACAAATCTGGGATGTTTTCATTCATGTTCTGTAGAGTTAGGAGGTTCTTTTGTGGTTTCAAAGCACTGTTCCTATGTCTTTTCCAGCATGGCCAGGTAATGAAGATTTAGAAAGGGATAACAGTAGGGGGAGGCAGAGCAGAGGAGACAGTGGGAGAGGAGAGTGGGGAGGGGGTCTCCTGTAGGGAAAGTGGGGAGTCTTGTCTTGTAAATGAGTCATGCAGGCAGGGGATCCTGTTCCCCTGTCTGATGTCATCACCGTGTTTGATGTCATTAGAGTGTGTGTACTAGTGTGTACCATATAGGAATAGCAGGTCCTCCACGTCAAGGTCACCACACATTATTATTCACAAGCTACAGCCTTCCCGAACAGGACCCATCACTTTAATAATGATCACACAACCCCCTCGCCCCCCTCTCTCTCTCTCTCTCTCTCTCTCTCTCCCTCTCTCTCTGTCTCTCTCTCTCTCTCTCTCTCTCTCTCTCTCTCTCTCTCTTCCTTCCTCTCTTTCTCTCTCTCTCTCTCTCTCTCTCTCTCTCTCTCTCTCTCTCTCTCTCTCTCTCTCTCTCTCTCTCTCTCTCTCTCTCTCTCTCTTCTTCCTCTCTCTCTCTCTCTCTCTCTCTCTCTCTCTCTCTCTCTCTCTCTCTCTCTCTCTCTCTCTCTCTCTCTCTCTCTCTCCCTCTCTCTCCCTCTCTCTCTCTCTCTCTCTCTCTCTCTCTCTCTCTCTCTCTCTCTCTCTCTCTCTCTCTCTCTCTCTCTCTCTCTCTCTCTCTCTCTCTCTCTCTCTCTCTCACTCACTCACTCACTCACTCACACCCCTGTTTGATATCCATCTATTTAAACCAGTGTGAGGGACATGTTTGATATAATGCAGTTCATATATCCAGTAGAAGTTGATAATGCAGCTGGGTTTCAGAACAATATCAGTCTCCATATTGTCAGGGCCATTCTGTGACACACTAACTACACTTGACTGGACAGTCTCTGTGAGGGTGGGGATGGACGAGCTGTGTGTGTGTTTGTGCGGCCAACTGAAAGGGGGCATTAGAGTCCTCTGAATGTGTCACCAGGTTAAAAGAGGGCCACCTGTGTGTGTGTGTGTTTTCATGTGTGTGTGTGTATAAAGGTATGTGTGCACAGTGTGTGCTCTGTTTACAGAAGCCATTACATTTTATTTATTTATCCTGTTCCATTTTGTCACGTGCTGTTAAATGATTAATCCACTGTCCCCCCTGATGGAACCCCCGGGGACAGACAACAGCAGGCCCTACCCTCCCTCTGCATTATACATGACTGGACAGGGACAGACCCACCACCACCTTGTGTGTGTGTTTTGCTGAAGTGCAGGTGTCGCCAAGTGAAGAGTCCACTCTGTCTATCTAATAATAAGCTAATCTTCAATGTTGTGGGTGTCTCTGTGTGTGTGTGTAACAGTCTAGCTTCTGTCCCTGTCCTCGCCCCCACCTGGGCTCGAACCAGGGACACTCTGCACACTATTAGCGCGCACCCCGCTAACCATTTCACATCAGTTACACTCACCCACCCCCCCTGTGATCCAGGTCAACAGCATCAATGTAACAGTATAGCTTCCTTCCCTCTCCTCGCCCCTACCTGGGCTTGAACCAGGGACCCTCTGCACATCAACAACTGCCTCCCACAAAGCATTGTTACCCATCTCTCCAAGGTCTCAGAGCGAGTGACCCCACTGATTGAAACGCTATTAGACCGCACCCCGCTAACTAGCTAGCCATTTCACATCGGTTACAAATGTGTCTGTGTGTTCGCTTAAAAAACGAGAAAAAAGTAGCAATATTACTGCTGTTTGTCACTCTTGAGCCAACATAGCAACAACATAGCCACTTCCTCAAAATAGTCAAATTAATCTAAGATAAATCAAGAAATCTATAATTAATTTTGAAGTTCTTAGTAGTTCAATTTGACATTTAACTAAGATGTTTGGTGTAGTATTTCTCAAGAGAAAACTAGTCGTCTCTCGTTGAATGACAACAAACTCTTCATTGTAGAATCCCGTCCATAGTTCCCACTCTACTACAGAGGAGTGCTGTTGACCAATCACTGACGAAGGGGCGTACACTTCAGCTCCCGAAAACAATACCTTGCTGAACTGAAAAATGAACAAAAACATCACAACATTTCGTCATAATATATACGCAAACTGTTTCGACTGGGAAGCATGCGACAGGCTTTAATAACGGTCCCTCTTGCTCAGTATATTTGCACCGGAGGTCAATATCTCTCCCAGAGTTCCCTGCTAATGAAGCCCCACCTTCATGCAAATGAGCACACTGTTAACCCCAATCAGAGGGGTCGCTGAGTGTGCATCAATCCCCATCTCCCTGAGTGCTACAATGGGTTGGGGCTACAAGGTTCCACCTTCACAGACACACAGGTAATTAAACGTGACTTAGACAGTCAGAGACTGCGAGCCACTGGGGTGTGTGTTAAAAACAGGGTTCAACCTAGTGTCAAGGCACTATTACGAGTGAGGACACAGGTTATCACCCTAGTGTACACTCACTTTAGTCTCAATTAGCCGTTACTGTTGTCTTGTCTGAACATGACGGAAGGTGTTCCTTGTCGTTCTCAATGATCTGGCTCTGAAGGTTATCTGTTCTAGCCTTTTATAGAAACATATATGCCAGTTAACATACACTTTTATCAAAAGTGACTTAGAGTCATGTATGCATACACATTATGTATGGTCCCAGGAATTGAACACACTACCCTGGCATTATAAGTATCATGCTCTTCCAACTGAGCTACAGAGGACCATCCTGGCTAGGTTTTGTTTTTTGTCTGTCTGGGACTGACTGAAGGTGTTAGTTCTCGGTTTAGTGTCTCTTAAGCTTGGTGTTATTTCCTGTTGTCCTCTATGGGTCTAGTCTGTTTGACTTGGATGACTGTGAATGGTTGGCGGTTGGTGCTGAACCGATGACCCTGAAACTACAGTTCCTAACAGTGGTCCAGTGTTAGTGATGCTCTGAGACAAACACAGGAAATGTTGAATGATGTGCAGCCCACATGTTTGAGATGTCACAGAGGCTTGAGGTAGAAGTAGCTGTTAACCACATATCTACGATCAGTTTACCCTCACCCCCAATCCTAACCTTAACCAAGAGGTGGATGAATAAAGATCTTGGACCAGTGGTAATAGGAGAGACTATCTACATCATGATGAAGGTTACAGATTAACAGGTGAATGTTATTGGGGTGTCACTGAGATGTCAGTCGATCCATTGGTATTCACTGACTATCTCTCTACCCCTCTTCTTTAATATATTCTCAGACATATCTGCCGCTCTGCGTGTGTGTGTGTGTGTGTGTGTGTGTGTGTGTGTGTGTGTGTGTGTGTGTGTGTGTGTGTGTGTGTGTGTGTGTGTGTGTGTGTGTATAGCCTGATTCCGAGACAGGAGACGAAGGGGTTTCAAGTGAAGAGTACTTGTTCATTAGAACACCCTGGTATCCATTCCAGAGGACACACACATACACTATGTGTCCCAAATGACCCCCTTTTTTCCTACATAGTGCACTACTTTTGACCAAGACCCAATGGGTCCTGGTTTAAAGTAGTGCACTATATAGGGAATAGGGTGCCATTTGGGATGTAGACATACTGATCACTGATCCAGTATTCACATCATTAGCCCTCAGGCCATAGGGGAGTATCCTAGTTAGAGGACTACTGAAAGACTACCATAAGAGAACTGTCATGTGGTTGACTGGCACAAACCAATCAGTATTTCCCATGGGCTTGTATTAAATTACAGTAGTTACATTCTGAATTCAATCAATTTATTCTAATTGAAAAACAACACAATTAAGGGTATTTCTTATTGGTTTGACTAGAGAGCGCATCAATGTTCGCCTTGTCTTGTACTTTAGTTGTTTATGGCAGGGCTATTCAACTGGCGACCCGCAGCTCAGATCCGGGCCGTTTATCAATTTAGTATGGCCCTTAGATCCCCGCAGAAATCCGATGTTTAGTGCCAAAAAGAGCTCTCGTTCAATATTCTCCAATGGTAGTATCCATTAAGTACTGTCAAACAATATCACCGGACATACCAGTTAAAGCCAATCAGAACTGCTAACAGGGGTACAGGGTCAGGGTCCGATCATCATCTAGCCTGCAACGTTGCTTCGTAGTCTGCTGAGCATCATGGTATACTTTTAGGAGATTTGATGAGTTTAAGTCCCCGCAGAGGTAGTGCAGTTTGTTATAGGGAGCTGTTCTCTACTGACGCGGGTGAGCGAGACCTCTGCGCTAAAGCTAGCCATACATAAAAGGTTTATCTGTGTTAAAAAGACAACCAAACAAGACCAATAAAATAACTGAATTATAAAGAAATGGAAAATAGAACAGAATGGGATGCTGGTCAACTTTTATGCATGAACTATGTCTAAATAAAAACAAAAGATGAATATATGTATGTAAAACAGATAGAAAAGTAGAAATGTATTAATGTGTTGCAGGTCAACTTTGTTATAAGTGAACATTTGTTCCATTATTTAAACAATTTGATGCACTGAATTAGGCTAATCTTAAAGACCTTTAAAATAAACTTTCAGCAACATTTATTTGAATATGAGTGCCTTATAAGATTATAATTGTGTTTGTGCATTGTTTCTTATTACCGGTCTTATGAGTAATACCATGTAGAAAATGTCTGCCCCCCTCTGAATAACCTTTTTTAAATCTGGCCTCTGTAGGAATATAGTTGAATCACAACAAGTACCTCATGTGAACTATCTTACAACAAATTCCTGAATTTTTCCCATGGTAGGTTGTCAGTGCTTTCTCCTAAAGAGGCTCTGTTCTCGCTCCCTCTTTCTCCCTTTCTCAGTCTCTCTGCTATTTCTCTCTTCCGCTCTCCCCTGGGGTTTCTTGGTGAGCCTGGAGAAGGTGAGTGAGAGAGAGAGTGAGAGAGTGAGAGAGTGAGAAAGTGAGAAAGTGAGAGAGTGAGAGAGAGAGAGAGAGAGAGAGAGAGAGAGAGAGAGAGAGAGAGAGAGAGTGAGAAAGTGAGAGAGTGAGAGAGAGAGAGAGAGAGAGAGAGAGAGAGAGAGAGAGAGAGAGTGAACTTCGTCTCGAACATGGACACCATGGACAGCCAGCCATCCGGGGCTCCATTGTTCCCCTGTGTGATGTGGAGAAGAAAGGCAGATGGAGAGAAAGAAAGAAGAGAGGGAGAGAGGAGAAAGAGTTGTTTGATAGTGCTGTGGAGTCTGTGTGAATGAACAGTGAAGGGCACCCATTGTCTTCCAGCGACCTCCATTTGGTACTGTATGGTCCCTTTTACTGCACTGTCTACCGCCACAATACCTCCTTTCTGCTCCTCCTCTCTCTTAAAGAAAAAAGGATTAGTAAAACAGAGGAATTGCGTGTCCAGATTCCCAACTATCAGCCACAAGGCACACAAGAGGGCAGAGATGTTCTCCCTTCCTACTGTTTTTCTCTCCCCTCCCCTCTTCTCCTTTCCTCTCCCCTCCCCTCTTCTCCTTTCCTCTCCCCTCCCCTCTTCTCCTTTCCTCTCTCCTCCCCTCTTCTCCTTTCCTCTCCCCTCCCCTCTTCTCCTTTCCTCTCCCCTCCCCTCTTCTCCTTTCCTCTCCTCTCCCCTCTTCTCCTTTCCTCTCCCCTCCCCTCTTCTCCTTTCCTCTCCCCCCCCTCTTCTCCTTTCCTCTCCCCTCTTCTCCTTTCCCCTCCCCTCCCCTCTTCTCCTTTCCTCTGCCCTCCCCCTCTTCTCCTTTCCCCTCCCCTCCCCTCCCCTCTTCTCCTTTCCTCTGCCCTCCCCCTTCTCCTTTCCTCTCCCCCTCTTCTCCTTTCCTCTGCCCTCCCCTCTTCTCCTTTCCCTCCCCCTCCCTCTTCTCCTTTCCTCTGCCTCCCCCTTCTCCTTTCCTCCCCTCCCCTCTTCTCCTTTCCTCTGCCCCCCCTCTTCTCCTTTCCCCTCCCCTCCCTCCCCTCCCCTCCCTCTTCTCCTTTCCTCTCCCTCCCCTTCTCTTTCCTCTCCTCTCCTCCCTCTTCTCCTTTCTTCTCCTTTCTCCTTTCCTCCCCTCCCCTTCTTCTCCTTTTCCCTTTCCTCTCCTCTCCCTCCCCTCTTCTCTTTCCTCTTCCTCTTCTCCTTTCCCCTCCTTCTCTTCTTTCCTCTGCCCTCCCCTCTTCTCCTTTCCTCTGCCCTCCTCCTCCCCTCCCCTCTTCTCCTTTCCTCCCCCCCTCTTCTCCTTTCCTCCCCCCCCTCTTCTCCTCTCTTCTCCTTTTCCTCTCCCCTCCCCTCCCTCTCTCTCTCCTCCCCTCTTCCTCTCCCCTCCCCTCTTCTCCTTTCCTCTCCCCTCCCCTCTTCTCCTTTCCTCTCCCCTCCCCTCTCCCTTTCCCTCTTCTCCTTTCCTCTCCCCCCCTCTTCTCTTTCTCTTCCCCTCCCCTCTTCTCCTCTCCTCTCCCTCCCCTCTTCTCCTTTCCCCTCTCCCCCTCTTCTCCTTTCCTCTCCCCTCTCTTCTCCTTTCCTCTCCCCTCCTCTTCTCCTCTCCCTCCCTCCTCCTCTTCTCCTTTCCCTCCCTCTCTCTTCTCCTCCTCTCCCCTCATTTCCTTTCCTCTCCCTCCCCTTCCTCCTTCCCCTCCCCTCCCCTCCTCCCCTCCCCCCCTTCTTCTCCTTTCCTTTCCCTCCCTCCCCTTCTCCTCTCCTTTCCCTCTTCTCCTTTCCTCTCTCCTCCCTCTTCTCCTTTCCCCCTCCCCCTTCTCCTTTCCCCTCCCTCCCCTTCTTCTCTTTCCTCTCCCCTCCCCTCTTCTCCTCTCCTCTCCCCTCCCCTCTTCTCCTTTCCTCTCCCCTCCCCTCTTCTCCTTTCCTCTCCCTCCCCTCTTCTCCTCTCCTCTCCCTCCTCTTCTCCTTTCCTCTCCCCCCTCCTCTCCCTCTCCCTCCCTCTTCTCCTTTCCTCCTCCCCTCTTCCCTCTTCTCCTTTCTTCTCCTTTCCCCTCCCCTCTTCTCCTCTCCCATCCCCTCTTCTCCTTTCCTCTCTCTTCTCCTTTCCTCCCCCCTCCCCTCTTCTCCCCTCCCCTCCCCTCTTCTCTTTCCTCTCCCTCTCCCCTCCCCTCTCTTCTCCTTTCCTCTCCCCTCCCTTCTCTTCTCTCTCTTCTCCTCTCCCTCCCCTCTTCTCCTCCCCTCTTCTCCTTTCCTCTCTCCCCTCCCCTCTTCTCTTCTCTTTCCTCTCCCCTCCCCTCCTCTTCTCCTTTCCCTCTCCCCTCCCCTCTTTCTCCTTTCCTCTCCCCTCCCCTCCTCTTCTCCTCCCCTCTTCTCCTTTCCCTCCCCTCCCCTCTTCTCTTTCCTCTCCCCTCCCCTCTTCTCCTCTCCTCCCCTCTCCCCTCTCCCCTCCCCTCTTCTCCTCTCCCCCTCCCCTCTTCCCTCTTCTCCTCTTCTCTCCTCTCCCCCTCCCCTCTTCTCCTCCCTCTTCTCCTCCTCCCCTCTTCTCCTTTCCTCTCCTCCTCCCCTCTTCTCCTTTCCTCTCCCCTCTTCTCCTTTCCTCTCCCCTCCCCTCTTCTCCTTTCCTCTCCCCTCCCCTCTCCTTCTCCTTTCCTCTCCCCTCCCCTCTTCTCCTTTCCTCTCCCTCCCCTCCTCCTCCCCTCCCCTCTTCTTCTCCTCTTCTTCTCCTCTCCCCTCCCCTCTTCTCCTTTCCTCTCCTCCCCTCTTCTCCTCTCCCTCTTCTCCTTTCCTCTCCCCCTCCCCTCTCTCTTTTCCTCTCCCCCTCTCCTCTCCCCTCTTCTCCTTTCCTCTCCCCTCCCCTCTTCCTCTCCCCCCTCTTCTCCTCTTCTCCCCTCCCCTCTTCTCCTTTCCTCTCCCCTCCCCCTCTTCTCCTCCCCTCCCCTCTTCTCCTTTCCTCTCCCCTCCCCTCTTCTCCTCTCTCCCCTCCCCTCCCCTCTCCTCTCCCCTCCCCTTTCTCTCTCTTCTCCCTCTCCCTCTTCTCCTCTTCTCCCCTCTTCCCCTCTCCCCTCCCCCTCTTCTCCCTCTCTCCCCTCCCCTCTTCTCCTTTCCTCTCCCCTCCCCTCTTCTCTCTCTCCCTCCCCTCTTCTCCCTCTCCCTCTTCCTTTCCTCCCTCTTCCCTCCCTCCCTCCCCTTCTCCTCTCTCCCTTCCCATCTTCTCCTTTCCTTCCCTCTTCTTTCTCTCCCCTCCCTCTTCTCCTTTCCTCTCCCCTCCCCTCTTCTCCTCTCCTCTCCCCTCCCCTTTCTCCTCTCCTCTCCCCTCCCTCTTCTCCTCTCCTCTCCCCTCCTTTCCTCTCCCCTCCCCTCCTCTCCCTCTCCCCTCCCTCTTCTCCTCTCCTCCTCCCCTCTTCTCCTCTCCCCCCCTTCTTTCCTCTCTCCCTCTTCCCCTCTTCTCCTCTTCTCTTTCCTCTCCTCTTCTCCTTTCCTCTCCCTCTTCCCTCTTCTCCCCTTTCCTCTCCCCTCCTCTTCTCCTCTCTCTCCCCTCTTTCCTCTCCTCTCCCCCCCCTCTTCTCCTTTCCTCTCCCTTCTCCTCCTCTTTCTCCTTTCCTCTCCCCCCTCTTCTCCTCTCTCCCCCTCTCTTCTCCTCTCCCTCTCCTCCCCTCTTCTCCTCTCTTCTCCCCTCCCCTCTCTCCTCTCCTCTCCCCTCCCCTCTTCTCCTCTCCTCTCCCCTCCACCTCTTCTCCTCTCCTCTCTCCCCTCCTCTTCTCCTTTCCTCTCCCCTCCCCTCTTCTCCTCTCCCTCTCCCCTCCCCTCTTCTCCTCCTCCCCCTCCCCTCTTCTCCTCTCTTCTCCCCCTCCTCTTCTCCTCCTCTCCCCCTCCCTCTTCTCCTCCCCTCTTCTCCTCTTCTCCCCTCCCCTCCTCTTCTCCTCTCCCCTCCCCTCCCCTCTTCTCTCTCTTCTCCTCCCCTCTTCTCCTCCCCTCCCCCTCCCTCTTCTCCTCTCTTCTCCCCCTCCCCTCTTCTCCTTTCCTCTCCCCTCCCCTCTTCTCCTCTCTCTCTCCCCTCTTCTCCTCTCCTCTCCCCTCCCCTCTCTTCTCCCCCTCTTCTCCTTTCCCTCCCCTCCCTCTTCTCTCCTCTCCCTCCCCTCTTCTCCTCTCCTCTCCTCCCCTCTTCTCCTCTCTTCTCCCTCCCCTCTTCTCCTCTCCCTCCCCCTCCCCTCTTCTCCTCTCCTCTCCCTCCTCTTCTCCTCTCCTCTCCCCTCCCTCTTCTCCTCTCCTCTCCTCCCTCTTCTCCTCTCTTCTCCCTCCCCTCTTCCTCTCCCTCCCCTCCCCTCTTCTCCTCTCTTCTCCCCTCCCCTCTTCTTCTCCTCTCCCTCCCCCTCTCTCCTCCCCCCTCTTCTCCTCTCCCTCCTCCCCTCTTCTCCTTTCCTCCCCTCCCTCTTCTCCTTTCCTCTCCCCTCCCCTCTTCTCCTTTCCTCTCCCCTCCCCTCTTCTCCTCTCCTCTCCCCTCCCCTTCTCCTCTCCTCTCCCCCTCTCCCCTCTCTCTTCTCCTTTCCTCCTCTCCCTTCTCCTCCCTCTTCTCCTCTTCCTCTCCCCTCCCCTCTTCTCCTCTCCCCTCCTCTCCCCTCCCCTCCTTCTCCTCTCCCCTCTCTCCCTCCCCCTCCCCTCTTCTCCTTTCCTCTCCCCTCCCTCTCTCCTCTCCCCTCTTCTCCTTTCCTCCCCCCCTCTCCTCTTCTCCTCTCCCCTCCTCCTCTTCTCCCTCCCCTCTCCCTCTCTCCCTCCCTCTTCTCTCCTTCCTCTTCTCCTTTCCTCCCTTCTCTTCTCCTCTCCTCTTCTCCTCCCCTCCCTCCCCTCTTCTCCTCTCTTCTCCCTCCCCTCTTCTCCTCTCCCTCCCTCCCCTCTTCTCCTCTCCTCCTCCCCTCTTCTCCTTCTCTCCCCTCCCCTCTTCTCCTTTCCTCTCCCTCCCCCTCTTCTCCTCTCCTCTCCCCCTCCCCTCTTCTCCTCTCCCTCTCCCCTCCCCTTCTTCTCCTCTCCTCCCCTCTTCTCCTCTTCTCCCCTCCTCTTCTCCTCTCCCCTCCCTTCTCTTCTCCTCCCCTCTTCTCCTCCCTCTCCCCTCCCCTCTTCTCCTCTCCTCCCCTCCCCCTTCTCTTTCTCCTTTCTCCTCTCCTCTCCCTCTCCTCTCTCCTCTCCTCTCCCTCCTCTTCTCCTCTCCTCTCCCCTCTCTTCTCTCCCCTCTTCTCTCTTCTCCTTTCCTCTCCCTCCCTCTTCTCCTTTCCTCTCCCCTCCCCTCTTCTCCTTCCTCTCCCCTCTCTTCTCCCTCTCCCCTTCTTCTCCTCTCCCTCCCCTCTTCTCCTTTCCTCTCCCTCCCTTCTCCCTCTTCTCCTCTCCTCTCCTCCCCCTCCCTCTTCTCCTCTCCTCTCTCCCCCCTCTTCTCCTTTCCTCTCCCCTCCCTCTTCTCCTCTCCTCTCCCTCCCCTCTTCTCCTTTCCTCTCCCCTCCCCTCTCCCTCCCTCCTCTCTCTTCTCCTCTCCTCTCCCCTCTTCTCCTCCCCTCCCCTCTTCTCCTCTCCTCTCCCCTCCCCTCTTCTCCTTTCCTCTCCCCTCCCCTCTTCTCCTCTCCTCTCCCCTCCCCTCTTCTCCTTTCCTCTTCTCCTCTTCCTCTCCCTCCCCTCCTCTTCTCTCCTCTCCCCTCCCCTCTTCTCCTCTCCTCTCCCTCCCTCTTCTCCTCCTCTCTCCTCCCCTCTTCTCCTCTCTCTCCCCTCCCCTCTTCTCCTTTCCTCTCCCCTCCCCCTTCTCCTCTCCTCTCCCTCTTCTCCTTTCCTCTCCCTCCCCTCTTCTCCTCTCCTCTCCTCTTCTCCTCTCCTCTCCCCTCTTCTCCTTTCCTCTCCCCTCCTCTTCTCCTCTCCCCTCTTCTCCTCTTCTCCTCTCCTCCTCCCCTCTTCTCCTTTCCTCTCCCCTCCCTCTTCTCCTCTCCCCTCCTCTTCTCCTTTCCTCTCCCCTCCCCTCTTCTCCTCTCTCTCCCCCCCCTCTTCTCCTCTCCCTCTCCCCTCCCCTCTTCTCCTCTCTTCTCCCCTCCCCTCTTCTCCTCTCTCTCCCCTCCCTCTTCCTCCTCCCCTCTTCTTCTCCTCTCCTCTCCCCTCCTCTTCTCCTTTCTCTCCCCTCCCCTCTTCTCCTCTCCTCTCCCTCCCCTCTTCTCCTCTCCTCTCCCCTCCCCTCTTCTCCTCTCTTCTCCCCCTCCTCTTCTCTCTCCTCTCCCCTCCCCTCTTCTCCTCTCCTCTCCCCCCCTCTTCTCCTCTCCTCTCCCCTCCCCCTTCTCCTCTCCCCCCTCCCTTCTCTCTCTTACTCCTCCCTCTTCTCCTCTCCTCCCCTCCCCTCTTCTCCTCTCTTCTCCCCTCCCCTCTTCTCCTTTTTCCTCTCCCCTCCCCTCTTCTCCCTCCTCTCCCTCCCCTCTTCTCCTCTCCTCTCCCTCCCCTCTTCTCCTCTCCTCTCCCCTCCCCTCTTCTCCTTTCCTCTCCCCTCCCTCTTCTCCTCTCCTCTCCCCTCCCCCTCTTCTCCTCTCCTCTCCCCTCCTCTTCTCCTCTCTTCTCCCCTCCCCTCTTCTCCTCTCCTCTCCTCTCCCTCTTCTCCTCTCCTCTCCCCCCTCCCCTCTTCTCCTCTCTTCTCCTCCTCTCCTCTCCCCTCCCTCTTCTCCTCTCTTCTCCCCTCCCTTCTCTTCTCCCTCCTCTTCTCCTCTCTTCTCCCCTCCCCTCTTCTCCTTTCCTCTCCCCTCCCCTCTTCTCCTCTCCTCTCCCCCCCTCTTCTCCTCTCCCCTCCTCTTCTCCTTTCCTCTCCCATCCCTCTTCTCCTTTCCTCTCCCCTCCCCTCTTCTCCTTTCCTCTCCCCCTCTTCTCCTCTCCTCTCCCCTCCCCTCTTCTCCTCTCCTCTCCCCTCCCCTCTTCTCCTCTCCTCTCCCCTCCCCTCTTCTCCTTTCCTCTCCCCTCCCCTCTTCTCCTCTCCTCTCCCCTCCCCTCTTCTCCTCTCCTCTCCCCTCCCCTCTTCTCCTCTCCTCTCCCCTCCCCTCTTCTCCTTTCCTCTCCCCTCCCCTCTTCTCCTCTCCTCTCCCCTCTTCTCCTTTCCTCTCCCCTCCCCTCTTCTCCTCCTCTCCTCTTCTCCTCTCCTCTCCCCTCTTCTCTTTCCTCCCCCCCTCTTCTCCTCTCCTCCCCTTTCCTCTCCCCTCCTCTTCTCCTTTCCTCTCCCCTCCCTCTTCTCCTCTCCCCCTCCCCTCTTCTCCTTTCCTCTCCCCTCCCTCTTCTCCTCTCCTCTCCCCTCTTCTCTCTCCTCTCCCCTCCCCTCTTCTCCTCTCTTCTCCCCTCCCCTCTTCTCCTCTCCTCTCCTCTTCTCCTCTTCTCCCCTCCTCTCTCTCCTCTCCCCTCTTCTCCTCCCCTCTTCTCCTCCTCCTCTCCCTCTCTTCTCCTTCCTCTCCTCCCCTCTTCTCCTCTCCTCTCCCCTCCTCTTCTCCTTTCTTCTCCCCCTCCCCTTCTCCTCTCCTCTCCCCTCCTCTTCTCCTCTCCCTCCCCTCCCTCTTCTCCTCTCCTCTCCCCTCCCTCTTCTCCTCTCCTCTCCCCTCCCCTCTTCTCCTCTCCTCTCCCCTCCCCTCTTCTCCTTTCCTCTCCCCTCCTCTTCTCTCTCTCCCCTCTCCCCTCCCTCTTCTCCTCTTCCTGCTCTCCCCTCCCCTCTTCTCCCCTCTCCTTTCTCCCCCTCCCCTCTTCTCCTCTCCTCTCCCCTCCCCTCTTCTCCTCTCCTCTCCCCTCCCCTCTTCTCTTTCCTCTCCCCTCCCTCTTCTCCTTTCCTCTCCCTCCCCTCCCCTTTCCTCTCCCCTCCTCTCCCTCCTCTCCCTCTTCTCCTCTCCCCTCTCCCCTCCCCTCTTCTCCTTTCCTCTCCCCTCCCCTCTTCTCCTCTCCTCTCCCCTCCCCTCTTCTCCTTTCCTCTCCCCTCCCCTCTTCTCCTCTCCTCTCCCCTCCCCTCTTCTCCTCTTCCTCTCCCCTCCCCTCTTCTCCTCTCCTCTCCCCTCCCCTCTTCTCCTCTCCTCTCCCCTCCCCTCTTCTCTTTCCTCTCCCCTCCCCTCTTCTCCTCTCCTCTCCCCTCCCCTCTTCTCCTTTCCTCTCTCCCTCCCCCTCTTCTCCTTTCCTCTCCCTCCCCTCTTCTCCTTTCCTCTCCTCTCCCCTCCCCTCTTCTCCTCTCCTCTCCCCTCTTCTCCTTTCTTCTCTTCTCCTCTCCCCTCCCCTCTTCTCCTCTCCTCTCCCCTCCCCTCTTCTCCTCTCCTCTCCCCTCCCCTCTTCTCCTCTCCTCTCCCCTCTTCTCCTCTCCCCTCCCCTCTTCTCCTCTCCTCTCCCCTCCCCTCTTCTCCTTTCCTCTCCCCTCCCCTCTTCTCCTCTCCTCTCTCCTCCCCTCTTCTCCTTTCCTCTCCCTCCCTCTTCTCCTCTTCTCTTTCCTCCCCTTTCTCCTCTCCCCTCCCTCTTCTCCTCCTCCTCCCCTCCCCTCTTCTCCTCTCCTCTCCCCTCCCCTCTTCTCCTTTCCTCTCCCCTCCCTCTTCTCCTTTCCTCTCCCTCCCTCTTCTCCTTTCCTCTCCCCTCCCCTCTTCTCCTTTCCTCTCCCCTCTGTCTCTTCTCCCCTCTTTTCCTCTCCCTCTCCCCTCCCCTCTTCTCCTCTCCTCTCCCCTCCCCTCTTCTCCTTTCCTCTCCCCTCTTCTCCTTCTCCCCTCTTCTCCTCTCCCCTCCCCTCTTCTCCTTTCCTCTCCCCTCCCCTCTTCTCCTTTCCTCTCCCTCTTCCCTCTTCCCTCCCCTTCCTCTCCTCTCCCCTCCCCTCTTCTCCTCTCCCTCTCCCCTCCCCTCTTCTCCTTTCCTCTCCCTCTTCTCCTCTCCCCTCCCTCTTCTCCTCTCTTCTCCTCTTTCTCTTCTCCCTCCTCTCCTCTCCCCTTTCCTCTCCCCTCCCCTCTTCTCCTTTCCTCTCCCCTCTTCTCTCCTCCCCTTCTCTTCTCCTTTCCCCTCCCCTCTTCTCCTCTCCTCTCCCCTCTTCTCCTCTCTTCCCTCTTCTCCTTTCCTCCTCTTTCTCCCCTCTCTCCTCTTCTCCTCTCTCCCTCTCCCCTCCCTTCTCCTTTCCTCTCCTCTTCTCCTCTCCCCTCCTTTCTCCTCTCCCCCTCCCCTCTTCTCCTTTCCTCTCCCTCCCCTCTTCTCCTTTCCTCTCCCCTCCCTCTTCTCCTTTCCTCTCTCTCCCCTCCCCTCTTCTCCTCTCCTCTCCCCCCTCTTCTCCTTTCCTCTCCCCTCTTCTCCTCTCCTCCCCTCTTCTCCTCTCCTCTCCTCCCCTCTTCTCCTTTCCCTCTCCCTCTCTCCTCCCCTCTTCTCCTCTCTCTCCCTCCCCTCTTCTCCTTTCCTCTCCCCCTCTTCTCCTCTCCCCCTCCCCCTCTTCTCCTCCTCTCCCCTCCCCTCTTCTCCTTTCCCCTCTTCTCCTCTCCCCTCCCCTCTTCTCCTTTCCTCTCCCCTCTTCTTTCCTCTCCTCCCTCTTCTCCTCTCCTCTCCCCTCCCCTCTTCTCCTTTCCTCTCCCCTCTTCTCCTCTCCCCTCCTCTTCTCCTTTCCTCTCCCCTCTTCTCCTCTCCCTCCCCTCTTCTCCTCTCCTCTCCCCTCCCCTCTTCTCCTTTCCCCTCCCCCTCTTCTCCTCTCCTCTCCCCTCCCCTCTTCTCCTCTCCTCTCCCCTCCCCTCTTCTCCTCTCCTCTCCCCTCCCCTCTTCTCCTCTCCTCTCCCCTCCTCTTCTCCTCTCCTCTCCCCTCCCCTCTTCTCCTCTCCTCTCCCCTCCCCTCTTCTCCTCTCCTCTCCCCTCCCCTCTTCTCCTCTCTTCTCCCCTCCCCTCTTCTCTCTCCTCTCCTCCCTCTTTTCTCTTCTCCCCCCCCTCTTCTCCTTTCCTCTCCCCTCCCTCTTCTCCTCTCCTCTCCCCCTCTGCTCTTCTCCTCTCCTCTCCCTCCCCTCTTCTCCCTCCTCTCCCCTCCCCTCTTCTCCTTTCTCCCTCCCCTCTTCTCCTCTCCTCTCCCCTCCTTTCTCCTCTCCTCTCCTCCCTCTTCTCCTCTTTCTCCTTTCCTCTCCCCTCTCTCCCTCCCCTCTTCTCCTCCTCTCCCCTCCTCTTCCTCTCCTCTCCCCTCCCCTCTTCTCCTCTCCTCTCCCTCCCCTCTTCTCCTCTCTTCTCCCCTCCCCTCTTCTCCTCTCCTCTCCCCCTCCCCTCTTCTCCTCTCTTCTCCCCTCCCCTCTTCTCCTTTCCTCTCCCCTCCTCCTCTCCTCTCCTTCCCCTCTTCTCCTCTCCCCCCTCTTCTCCTTTCCTCTCCCATCCCCTCTTCTCCTTTCCTCTCCCCTCCCCTCTTCTCCTTTCCTCTCCTCCCCTCTTCTCCTCTCCTCTCCCCTCCCTTCTTCTCCTCTCCTCCCTCTTCTCCTCTCCTCCCCTCTTCTCTTTCCTCTCCCCTCCTCTCCTCTCCTCTCCCTCCCCTCTTCTCCTCTCTCTCCCCTCCCCTCTTCTCCTCTCCTCTCCCCCTCCCCTTTCTCTTTCTCTCCCCTCCCTCTTCTCCTCTCCTCTCCCCTCTTCTCCTTTCCTCTCCCTCCCCTCTTCTCCTTTCCTCTCCCCTCTTCTCCTCTCCTCTCCCCTCTTCTCCTTTCCTCTCCCCTCCCCTCTTCTCCTCTCCCCTCCCCTCTTCTCCTCTCCTCTCCCCTCCCCTCTTCTCCTTTCCTCTCCCCCTCTCCCTCTTCTCCTCTCCCCTCCTCTTCTCCTTTCCTCTCCTCTCCCTCTTCTCCTCTCCTCTCCCCTCCCCTTCTCCTCTCCTCTCCCCCCCTCTTCTCCTCTCCTCTCCCCTCCCCTCTTCTCCTTCTCCCCTCCCTCTTCTCCTCTCCTCTCCTCCCCTCTTCTCCTTTCCTCTCCCCTCCCCTCTTCTCCTCTCCTCTCCTCCCTCTTCTCCTCTCCTCTCCCCTCCTCTTCTCCTCTCCCTCTCCCCTCCCCCTCTTCTCCTCTCCTCTCCCCTCCCCTCTTCTCCTCTCTTCTCCCTCCCCTCTTCTCCTCTCTCCTCTCTTTATATAATATCTCTCCCCTCTTCTCCTCTCCTCTCCCTCCCCTCTTCTCCTCTCCTCTCCCCTCCCTCTTCTCCTTTCCTCTCCCCTCCCTCTTCTCTCTCCTCTCCCTCCCCTCTTCTCCTCTCCTCTCCCCTCCCCTCTTCTCTCTCTCCTCTCTCCCTCCCCTCTTCTCCTCTCTCTCCCCTCCCCTCTTCTCCTTTCCTCTCCCCTCCCTCTTCTCCTTTCCTCTCCCCTCCCCTCTTCTCCTTTCCTCTCCCCTCCCTCTTCTCCCTCTCTCTCCTCCCCTCCTTCTCCTCTCTCCCCCTCCCTTCTCCTTTCCTCTCCCCTCCCCTCTTCCTCTCCTCCCTCCCCTTTCTCCTTTCTCTCCCCTCCCCTCTTCTCCTCTCCTCTCTCTTCTCTTCTCCTTTCCTCTCCCTCCCTCTTCTCTCCCTCTCCTCCTCTTCTCCTTTCCTCTCCCTCCCCTCTTCTCCTCTCCTCTCCCCCTCCCTCTTCTCCTTTCCTCTCCCCCTCCCCTCTTCTCCTCCTCTCTCTCTCTTCTCCTTTCCTCTCCCTCCCCTCTTCTCCTTTCCTCTCCCCCCCCTCTTCTCCTTTCTCTCCCTCCCTCTTCTCCTTTCCTCTCCTCCCCTCTCTCTTCTCCTCCTCCCCTCTCCTCCTTTCCTCTCCTCTCCCTCTTCTCCTTCTCTCCCCTCCCCTCTTCTCCTTTCCTCTCTCCCCCCTCCCCTCTTCTCCTTTCCTCTCCCCTCCCCTCTTCTCCTTTCTCTCCTCTCCCTCCCCTCTTCTCCTCTTCTCCCCTCCCCTCTTCTCTTTCCTCTCCTCTCTTCTCTCTCCCCTCTTCCTCTTCTCCTTCCTCTCCTCCTCCCCTCTTCCCTCTCCTCTCCCCTCCTCTTCTCCTTTCCTCCCCCTCTTCTCCTCCTCTCCTCTTCTCCTCTCCTCTCCCCTCCCCTCTTCTCCTTTCCTCTCCCCTCCCCTCTTCTCCTCTCCTCTCCTCCCCTCTTCTCCTTTCCTCTCCCTCCCTTCTCCTTTCCTCTCCTCTCCTCCCCTCTTCTCCTCTCCTCTCCCCTCCCTCTTCTCCCTTTCCTCTCCCCTCTTTCTCCTCTCCCCTCCCCTCTTTCTCCCCTCTCCCCTCCCTCTTCTCCTTTCCTCTCCCTCTCTTCTCCTTTCCTCTCCCTCCCCCTCTTCTCCTTTCCTCTCCTCTCCCCTCCCCCTCTTCTCCTCTCCTCTCCCTCCCTCTTCTCCTTTCCTCTCCCCTCTTCTCCTCTCCCCCTCCCTCTTCTCCTCTCCTCTCTCCTCTTCTCCTTTCCTCTCCTCTCCCCTCCCTCTTCTCCTCTCCTCTCCCTCCTCTTCTCCTTTCCTCTCCCCTCTTCTCTCTCCTCCCTCTTCTCCTCTCTCTCCCCTCTTCTCCTTTCCTCTCCCTCTTTCCTCTCTTTCCCCTCTTCTCCTTTCTCTCCTCTCCCTCCCCCCTCTTCTCCTCTCCTCTCCCCCTCCCTCTTCTCCTTTCCTCTCCCCTCTTCTCCTCTCCCTCCCCTCTTCTCCTCTCCCCTCCCCTCTTCTCCTTTCCTCTCCCCTCCTCTTCTCCTTTCCTCTCCCTCCCCCTCTTCTCCTTTCCTCTCCTCTCCCCTCCCCTCTTCTCCTCTCCTCTCCCCTCCCCCTCTTCTCTTTCTCCCTCTTCTCTCCCTCCCCTCCTCCTCTTCCTCCCCTCTTCTCCTTTCCTCTCCTCTCCTCTTCTCTCCTCTTCCCTCTTCTCCTTTCCTCTCCCCTCCCTCTTCTCCCTTTCTCTCCACTCCTCTTCTCCTTTCCTCTCTCCCTCCTCTTCTCCTCTCCTCTCCTCCCCTCTTCTCCTTTCCCCTCCCCTCTTCTCCTCCTCCCTCCCCTCTTCTCCTTTCCTCTCCTCTCCCCTCCCCCTCTTCTCCCTCTCCTCTCCCCTCCTCTCTCCTTTCCTCTCCCTCTTCTCCTCTCCCCCTCCCCTCTTCTCCTCTCCTCTCCCCTCCCCTTTGTCCTTTCCTCTCTTCTCCTCTTCCCTCTCCTCCCTCTTCTCTTTCCTCTCCTCCCCTCTTCTCCTCTCCTCTCCCCTCCCCTCTTCTCTTTCACTCTCCTCCCCTCTTCTCCTCTCCCTCTCCCCTCCCCTCTTCTCCTCTCCTCTCCCTCCCCTCTTCTCCTTTCCTCTCCCCTCCCCCTCTTCTCTTTCCTCTCCCCTCCCCTCTTCTCTTTCCTCTCCCCTCCTCTTCTCCTTTCCTCTCCCCTCCCCTTCTCCTTTCCTCTCCTCTCCCCTCCCCTCCTCTCCTCTCCCCTCCCCTCTTCTCCTTTCCTCTCCCTCTTCTCCTCTCCCCTCCCCCTTCTCCTCTCCCCCTCCTCTTCTCCTTTCCTCCCCCTCCCCTCTTCTCCTTTCCTCTCCCTCCCCTCTTCTCCTTTCCTCTCCTCTCCCCTCCCCTCTTCTCCTCTCCTCTCCCCTCCCCTCTTCTCCTTTCCTCTCCCCTCTTCTCCTCTCCCCTCTTCTCCTCTCCTCTCCCCTCCCCTCTTCTCCTTTCCTCTCCTCTCCCCTCCCCTCTTCTCCTCTTCCTCTCCCCTCTTCTCCTTTCCTCTCCCCTCTTCTCCTCTCCCCTCCCCTCTTCTCCTCTCCTCTCCCCTCCCCTCTTCTCCTTTCCTCTCCCCTCTTCTCCTCTCCCCTCCCCTCTTCTCCTTTCCTCTCCCCTCTTCTCCTCTCCTCCTCCTTCTCCTTCCTCTCCCCTTCTCCTCTCCCCTCCCCTCTTCTCCTCTCCTCCTCTTCTCCTTTCACTCTCCCCTCCCTCTTCTCCTTTCCTCTCCCCTCCCCTCTTCTCCTTTCCTCTCCTCTCCTCCCCTCTTCTCCTCTCCTCTCCCCTCCCCTCTTCTCCTTTCCTCCCTTCTCCTCTCCCCTCCCCTCTTCTCTCCCTCCCCTCCCCTCTTCTCCTTTCCCTCTCCTCTCCCCTCCCCTCTTCTCCTCCTCCTCCCCCTCTCTCCTTTCCTCTCCCCTCCTCCTCTCCCCTCTTCTCCTCTCCTCTCCCCTCCTCTTCCCTTTCTCCCTCTTCTCCTCTCCTCCCCTCTCCTTTCTCTCCCCTCTTCTCCTCTCCCCTCCCCTCTTCTCCTCTCCTCCTCTCCCCTCTTCTCCTTTCCTCTCCCCTCTTTCCTCTCCCCTCCTCTTCTCCTTTCCTCTCCCCTCTTCTCCTCTCCCCTCCCTCTTCTCCTCTCCTCTCCCCTCCCCTCTTCTCCTCTCCCCTTCTCCTCCCCTTCTCCTCTCCTCCCCCTCCCCTCTTCTCCTTTCCTCTCCCTCCCCTCCCCTCTTCTCCTTTCCTCTCCCCCCCTCTTCTCCTCCCTCCCTCCCCTCTTCTCCTTTCCCTCTCCCCTCTTCTCCCTCCCCTCTCTCTCCTCCCCTCCCCTCTTCTCCTTTCCTCTCCCCTCCCCTCTTCTCCTTTCCTCTCCCCTCCCCTCTTCTCCTTTCCTCTCCTCTCCCCCTCCCCTCTTCTCCTCTCCTCTCCCCTCCCCTCTTCTCCTTTCCTCTCCCTCTTCTCCTCTCTTCTTCTCCTTCCTCTCCCCTCCCCTCTTCTCCCTCCTCTCCTCTCCTCCCCTTTCTCCTCCCCCTCTCCTCCCTCTTCTCCTTTCCTCTCCCCTCTTCTCCCCCCCTCCCCCTCTTCTCCTCTCCTCCTCCCCTCCCCTCCCTCCTTTCCTCTCCTCCTCTTCTCCCCCTCCTCCTCTTCTCCTTTCCTCTCCCCTCTTCTCTCTCCCCTCCCCCTCTTCTCCTCTTCCTCTCCTCCCCTCTTCTCCTCTTCTCCTCTCCTCCCTCTTCTCCTCTCCTCCCCTCCCCTCTTCTCCTTTCCTCTCCCCTCTTCTCCTTTCCCCTCCCTCTTCTCCTCTCCTCTCCCCTCCCTCTTCTCCTTTCCTCTCCCCTCCCTCTTCTCCTCTTCCCTCCCCTCCCCTCCCCTCTTCTCCTCTCCTCCCCTCTTCTCCTTTCCCCTCCCCTCTTCTCCTCTTCTTTTCCTCTCCCCTCCTCTTCTCCTTTCCTCTCCCCTCCCCTCTTCTCCTCTCTCCTCTCCCATCCCCTCTTCTCCTTTCCCCTCCCCTCTTCTCCTCTCCTCTCCCCTCCTCTTCTCTTTCCCCCCTCCCTCTTCTCCTCTCTCTCCCCTCCCCTCTTCTCCTTTCCTCTCCCCTCCCCTCTTCTCATCTCCCCTCCCTCTTCTCCTTTCCTCTCCCTCCCCTCTTCTCCTCCTCCCCTCCCCTCTTCTCCTTTCCTCTCCCCTCCCTCTTCTCCTCTCCCCCTCCCTCTTCTCCTTTCCTCTCCTCCTCCTCTCCTCTCCTTTCTTCTCTCTCCCCTCCCCTCTTCTCTTTCCCCCTCTTCTCCTCTCCTCTCCCCTCCTCTTCTCCTTTCCTCTCCCCTCCTCTTCTCCTTTCCTCTCCCCTCCCTCTTCTCCTTTCCCTCTCCCTCCCCTCTTCTCCTTTCCTCTCCCCTCCCTCTTCTCCTCTCCTCTCCCCTCCCCTCTTCTCCTTTCCTCTCCTTCTCCCCTCCCCTCTTCTCCCTCTCCTCTCCCCTCCCTCTTCTCTTCTCCTCTCCTCTCCCCTCTTCTCCTCTCCTCCTCCCCTCTTTCCTCTCCTCTCCCCTCCCTCTTCTCCTTTCCTCTCCCCTCTTCTCCTCTCCCCCCTCCCCTCTTCTTTTCTCCCCTCTTCTCTCTCTCCTCCTCTTCTCCTTTCCTCTCCTTCTCTCCTCTCCTCTCCCCTCCCTCTTCTCCTTTCCTCTCCCTCCCCTCTTCTCCTCTCTCCCCCCTCTTCCCTCTTCTCCTCTTCTCCTTCTCCCCTCCCCTCTTCTCCTCTCTCCCCTCCCCTCTTCTCCTTTCCTCTCTCCCTCTTCTCCTTTCCTCTCCCCTCCCCTCTTCTCCTTTCCTCTCCTCTCCCCTCTTCTCCTCCCCCCTTCTTCTCCTTTCCCTCTTCTCCTCTCCCCTCCCCTCTTCTCCTCTCCCCTCCCTCTTCCCTTTCTTCTCCTTTCCTCTCCCTCTTCTCCCTCTCCCCTCCTCCTCTCTCTCCTCTCCCCTCCCTCTTCTCCTTTCCTCTCCCTCCTCCTCTTCTCCTTTCCTCTCCTCTCCCCCCCTCTTCTCCTTTCCTCTCCCCTCCTCTTCTCCTCTCCCCTCCCTCTTCTCCTTTCCTCTCCCCTCCCCTCTCCTCCTCCCCTCTCCCCTCTCTTTCCTCTCCCCTCTTCTCCTTCCTCTCCTCTCCTCCTCTCCCCTCCCCTCTTCTCCTTTCTCCCCTCCCCTCTTCTCCTTTCCTCTCCCCTTCTCCTTTCCTCTCTCTCCCTCCTCTTCTCCTCTTCTCTCCCTCCTCTTCTCCTTTCCTCTCCCCTCTTCTCCTTTCCTCCCTCTCTTCTCCTCTCCTCTCCCCCCTCTTCTCTTTCCTCTCCTCTCCTCCTCTTCTCCTCTCCCTCCCTCTCCCCTCTTCTCCTTTCCTCTCTCCCCTCCTCTCCTCTCCCCTCCCTCTTCCCCTCTCCTCTCCCCTCCCTCCCTCTTCTCCTTTCCTCTCCCCCTCTTCTCCTCTCCTCCTCCCCTCTTCTCCTCTTCCTCTCCCCTCTTCTTCCCTCCTTTCCTCCTCTCCCCCTCTTCTCCTTCTCCTCTCCCCTCTTCTCCTTTCCTCTCTCCTCTCCCCTCTTCTCCTCCCCTCTTCTCCTTCCTCTCCCCTCTTCTCCTTTTCCTCTCCCCTCTTCTCTTCCCTCCTCTTCTCCTCTCCCCTCTTCTCCTTTCCTCTCCCCTCCTCTTCTTCTCTCTCCTCTCCCCTCCCCTCTTCTCCTCTCCTCTCCCCCCCTCTTCTCTTTCTCCTCTTCCTCTCCCCTCTTCTCCTCTCCCCTCCCCTCTTCTCTTTCCTCCCTCTTCTCCTTTCCTCTCCCTCCTCTTCTCCTTTCCCTCCTCCCTCCTCTTCTCCTCTCCTTATCCCTCCCCTCTTCTCCTCTCCTCTTCCCTCCCCTCTTCTCCTCTCCTCCCCTCTCTTCTCCTTTCCTCTCCTCTCCTCCCCTCTTCTCCTCTCCTCTCCTCCCCTCTTCTCCTTTCCTCCCCTCTTCCCTCTCCCCTCCCTCTTCTCTCTCCCTCTCCCCTCCCCTCCCTCCTCTTCCTCTCCCCTCTTCTCCTCTCCCCTCCCCCCTCTTCTCCTCTCCTCCCTCCCCTCTTCTCCTTTCTCTCTCCCCTCTTCTCCTCTCCCCCCTCTTCTCCTTTCCTCTCCCCTCTTCTCCTCTCCCCTCCCTCTTCTCCTCTCCTCTCCCTCTCTTCTCCTTCCTCCCCTCTTCCCTCTCCCCTCCCCTCTTCTCCTCTCCTCTCCCCTCCCCTCTCCTCCTCCCCTCTTCTCTTTCCCCTCCCCTCTTCTCCTCTCCCCTCTCCCTCTTCTCCTTTCCTCTCCCCTCCTCTCTCTCTCCTCTCCTCCCCTTTCTCCTTTCCTCTCCCCTCTTCTCCTCCTCTCCCCTCTTCTCCTTCTCCCTCTCCCTCTCCCCTCTTCTCTTCTCCCCCCTCCCTCTTCTCCTCTCCTCTCCCCTCTTCTCCTCTCCCTCTCCCTCTCCCTCTTCTCCTCCCTCCCCCCCTTCTCCTCTCCTCTCCCCTCCCCTCTTCTCCTCCTCCTCTTCCCTCTCCCCTCCCCTCCCCTCTTCTCCTTTCCTCTCCCCTCCCTCTTCTCCTCTTCTCCCTCTTCCTCTCCCTCCCCCTCTTCTCCTCTCTCTCCCTCCCTCTCTTCTCCTCTTTCCTCTCCTCCTCTCCTCTCTCCTCTCCTCCCCCCCTCCCTCTTCTCCTCTTCCCTCTCCCCCCTCCCCTCTTCTCCTCTCCTCTCCCCTCCCTCTTCTCCTCTCCCCTCCCCTCTTCTCCTCTCCTCTCCTCCCTCTTCTCCTCTCCTCTCCCCTCCCCTCCCTCCTCTCCCCTCCCCTCTTCTCCTCCCTCTCCCCTCCCCTCTTCTCCTTTCCTCTCCCCTCCCCTCTTCTCCTTTCCTCTCCCCTCCCCTCTTCTCCTTTCCTCTCCCCCCTCTCCTCTCCTTCCCCTCCTCTTCTCCTCCCCTCTCCCCTCCCCTCTTCTCCTTTCCTCTCCCCTCCCCTCTTCTCCTTTCCTCTCCCCTCCCCTCTTCTCCTTTCCTCTCCCCTCCCCTCTTCTCCTTTCCTCTCCCTCCCCTCTTCTCCTTTCCTCTCCCCTCCCCTCTTCTCCTTTCCTCTCCCCTCCCCTCTTCTCCTTTCCTCTCCCCTCCCCTCTTCTCCTTTCCTCTCCCCTCCCCTCTTCTCCTTTCCTCTCCCCTCCCCTCTTCTCCTTTCCTCTCCCCTCCCCTCTTCTCCTTTCCTCTCCCCTCCCCTCTTCTCCTTTCCTCTCCCCTCCCCTCTTCTCCTTTCCTCTCCCTCCCCCTCCCTCTCCTTCCTCTCCCTCCCCTCTTCTCCTTTCCTCTCCCCTCCCCTCTTCTCCTTTCCTCTCCCTCTCCTCTTCTCCTTTCCTCTCCCCTCCCCTCTTCTCCTTTCCTCTCCCCCCCTCTTCTCCTTCCTCTCCCCTCCCCTCTTCTCCTTTCCTCTCCCCCCCTCTTCTCCTCTCTCTCCCCTCCCCTCTTCTCCTCTCCCTCCCCTCTCTCCTCTCCCCTCCCTCTCCTCCTTTCCTCTCCCCTCCCCTCTTCTCCTTTCCTCTCCCTCTCCCCTCTTCTCCTCCTTCCTCTCCCTCCCCTCTCTCCTTTCCTCTCCCCTCCCCTCTTCTCCTTTCCTCTCCCCCTCCCCTCTTCTCCTTTCCTCTCCCCTCCCCTCTTCTCCTTTCCTCTCCCCTCCCCTCTTCTCCTCTCTCCCCTCCCTCTTCTCCTTTCCTCTCCCCTCTTCTCCTCTCCCTCCCCTCTTCTCCTTTCCTCTCCCCTCCCCTCTTCTCCTTCCTCTCCCCTCTTCTCCTCTCCCCTCCCCTCTTCTCCTTTCCTCTCCTCTCCCCTCTTCTCCTCTCCCCTCCTTCTCTTTCTCTTCTTTAGTTAGTTGAGGTAAATGTGATTATGGTAATGTTTTTAACTACCAGAGGAATGCAGGGTATTTTAGGCTGGGGAATGACGGACTAGAGCAGCTGCATTTCCTGTTTATCCAGCTCATGCATGAGATACTGGAGAGGAACAGGGGATGCATTCATCCCCTTCTCTCTACCTCCGCTGACCCCCTCCTCGGGGCCTCCCATTCTTCTCCCTATCTATTTCTCTCTCTATCACACACTTTCTGACTTTCTCTCTCTCAATTTCTTTCTCTGACTTGCTCCACTTTTTCCCTTCCAATTCTGCCTTGCTATTCACTCACTCACTCTCTGTCGTTCGCTCTCTTGCTCAGTATCTATCAGACAACTGTCCTGTTATCTGAGGCTGTATAATACCAGTCCAGACGTAGATGCACATGGAGGAGTTGCACTCATTTGTTCGTACCTCCTCTTCTCTCTCTCTCTCTCCCAGCCCACTACCAAGCCCTGTGCCCTTGATAGATGGCAGACAGACACAGAGGCTGGAACAAATTAAAAGACTTGTGTCCTGTCCTGTCCAGTCCAGTCAATATTGTACTGATTCATTGTTTGAGTACAGACAGACTGAATGACTGCATGGGAGTCAACGTTACACAACTCTCCAACCCAAGGCTCTTTTCATCAATCTGGCTTTGGAAGATAGCTAGTCCTTATACTGTAGAACTGACTGTCTGCCTCGCATTGACTGACTGGCAATTTAAACCTTGTCTGGCATTGGCAGTGGCCATCTAGTCAGAGCCAATTATTAGTTCTTTACAAAAGTGTCTGAATGTCACTGAGAAGTCAGTTGTTGGAGATGGTGGTTTTAAATGAAATGTATAATACCATATTGTTCAAAGTTTGAAAGCAGAGAAGTTCTCAAAGTTCAGGAATGAAGGTCACCGCTCTTGCTTCGAAACAGTTCATTTTGTATCGTACGCGTTCTATGTTTAAAATAGCCACACAGTATATTGAATGTACAGTAAGTACATACTAATTCCATCTCTTCAAAAATAACATCTTTCAATGTTTGAAAGTTCAGGAAGGAAGGTCGCCATTCTTGCGCACATTCTTTGACATGCATACTGAATGTAAAGTAGATACATTCCAAATCTATCTCTTAAAAATATATTTTCAAGTTAAAACATTATTCAAACCCATCCCTACTTCAGAAGTGTCACTTCAAAACAAACACGCCCTCCCTTTCAGTGAAGCGTAAATATGACCCTTGACCTTGTCCTGCATCTCTTTGTTTCTGTGTTACTGTGCCTCTCCTTTCAAGTCCGGCCCCTCTCAAAGGCGCTTTGAAGTAATGAAGATGGAAGATTAAACAACAGCAACAATTATATTTGTCAGTGAATTATTAAACCTCCATCAATCTCACTTAATCACTCACTAATATCTCCTCAGACACTGAAATGGAAGCATAATGCTGTTGAAGGTTAATGGGCTTTATGCTTGAACTTCTCCTCAGGAGGAGAGAGAAGGAGTGGGGTGTCAATAATAACAACGGTTACCAAAAACCACATATGACCATGCATCATTGACAAAAAATCTCTCTCTCTCTCCACCCACCCCTCCCCCTGCCCCCCTATCCCTTCCATGTGCATATGTACAAACACACTCTTCCCAAACCTTCTCCTTCAAGTAAACACGTAAAAGCCCCAGTCCTCCCACATGCTGTTCAGGGGGGAGAGATGAGTTCCACAGTTCCTCTCTTCCTCTCTCTGTAGTGTCGCCCACAGGTGGTTCGTCCTCTCCTTCAGCACAGCTGGCCTCCAATTGTCTCAGCACAGCACTGTGTATGTGTGTCCGTGCGTGTGTGCGTGCATACGTTTGTGTGAGTGTGTCTGTGTGTGTGTTGTGCGGTGTATGTGTGTCAGCACTGCGTGTGTGTGTGTGTGTGTGTGTGTGTGTGTGTGTGTGTGTGTGTGTGTGTGTGTGTGTGTGTGTGTGTGTGTGTGTGTGTGTGTGTGTGTGTGTGTGTGTGTGTGTGTGTGTGTGTGTGTGTGTGTGTGTGTGTGTGTGTGTGTGTGTGTGTGTGTGTGTGTATAACAAACCTTCAGCAGATGGATTGCTGTTTATAGCCAGTAAATAAAGGACCTGCCTGGTAAACATAAGAACAGGGATTCATATATTATCCCAGGATTAGAAAGAAAGGGACAGAAAGAGAAGAGAAGATTGCACAGGTTGTGTGATTTACAGTTGGACTTTAGGGAGGTGGGAAGCCCGGTCAACCCAGTGCAGTCTCAGATGAGTGGCTATTTCCTAGCATGTCAAAGGGTCAGAGGTCAGGGGTTATGGCTGGTCACAGAGGTGGACAGGGTTGAACAGAGACCCAGGTCTCCAATCTCTGATCGATATTCCAGGACAGGTTGTATATCCCCATTTGATATACCACTCCGATATACCCACACACATGCGCACGCAAAGCAACACACTCAAAAAACATACACATGCACACACACAAATCAAAGTTTATTGGTCGGGTACACAGTTAGCCGATGTTTTAGCGGGTGCAGTGAAACGCGTATGTTACTATTTTCTAATAATACAGTAAAATGTCAAACAAGTACACAAATAATAATAATAATAAAATACAAAAATGGACTGCTTACCCCAAATCCTAGTCACTGTAGCCATTTCTTCTTGTTATTAGCTGATGGGAGTGGAATCCGGTGTGGTCGTCTACTGCACCATTATCTGTTTGTGGCTCTCATGTTAGCTTGCCATTCCCCTTCGACCTCACATCTAAAGTTTTTGTTATAAATTACCCATCAACTTCAATGAACGATGGAGGTTAATTGGGTTTTCTGCCCATGATATCATTTGTGACCCACCGCCTGGATATGGTCCTATGTAGCAAACTTTGAAATTGTGTTTTTTTACATTGGGAAAAAGTAGAGACTCCCAGCTAGAAAATGGCACATCATACACTGCAGTTGAGGAACAATTCTACATTGAAAGTTGATAAACTTGTAACCCTACTTTTGAGAAAATGGCCCGTGAATGTTTTGTCTACACCCATCCAGCATCGTTCATACCCTCTTAGCCTCACTCGTCTCTTTAAGGATTCACAGTGTAGTCAACAACCAAAGATTTCAAGACTGAAAATGGTGAAAGTAGTAGTAAAAAAATAGTAGTAAAAATACATTTTATCCAGTCCTTGGCCTATATCCTAATCTGACTTTGATGCATGTTGTTCTTCACCCCAAAAGCAGAGGCTTTAGATGAGGAAGGTGAACGTGCAACCACAGCACTTGACATACAATCCTCTCTATTATGGTTTATAGGAATATGACTCTGAGCATATACCGCAACACCTCTGCCATAAGCATTGCTGTCTTTTCTGTAGATGTTATTGCTACTGCTATCGTCAAATAAATGATCTAAGTGAGTTTCAGAGATGGCCAGTATATGAATGTTATCCGATGTTACCAAGTTATTGATTTCATGAACCTTATTTCTAAAGCGAAGATACACCGAGTGTACAAAACATTAAGGACACCTGCCCTTTTCATGATATACACTGACCAGGTGAATCCAGGTGAAAGCTATGATTCCTTATTGATGTCACTTTTTAAATCCAAGGGGAGGAGACAGGTTAAAGAAAGATTTTTAAGCCTTGAGACAATTGAGATGTGTGCCATTCAGAGTGTGAATGGGCAAGACAACATATGTAATTGCCTTTGTACGGGGTGTGGCGGTAGGTGTGTCAAGAAGGTGTCCCGGCTACAAGGGCTAACCGCGTCGCAGGCTATGTTCAAAAGTTCAAGAAAGCCTGGCTAGCTTGATAGCTAGAAGCTAGACAAGTTGCTTTGCCAAGCAGCAACCCTTCAGACTTTAGGGTCTGGCAGTATCCCTGACAGATAGTAGCGGCCCCAGCAACTGATGCCGAACGCATCGCAGGATCCAAACTAAACAGGTAAACAAATGTTCAAAAACAACACACCGAGCACTCTCTTGTTCAGCACGCATCACACTCTGATGGCGATCATGGATATTGTAAAAACAATATGGACAGTATGTGAATAGAAAAGGTGTGGATAGCAGTAGTTATATAGGATGAGCCATGACTAGAAT
Organism: Oncorhynchus keta; assembly: GCF_023373465.1. Taxonomy (NCBI): domain Eukaryota; kingdom Metazoa; phylum Chordata; class Actinopteri; order Salmoniformes; family Salmonidae; genus Oncorhynchus; species Oncorhynchus keta. The sequence continues at coordinate 42,364,302 of NC_068433.1, forward strand.
AGAATAATTAAATATCCAGTGGGTAAAACAGGTATGTAAACATTATTAAAGCTATCCGTGTTCAATGACTATGTGCATAGGGCAGCAGTCTCTAAGGTGCAGGGTAGAGTTATGAGTGGTAGCTGGCTAGTGACAGTGTCTAAGGTTCAGGGCAGGGCACTGGGTGGAGGCTGTCTTGTGATGACTGTTTAACAGTCTGATGACCTGGAGATATAAGCTGTTTATCAGTCTCTCGGTCCCAGCTTTGATGCACCTTTTTTTTTTTAAACTGCCAAGTTGGCTAGACCTTGGAAACAGGGCATGAACACACAAACAAACACAAAAACACACACTCCTCAATCCCCAAAGACACAGTCCTATACATCAGCTCAGATCACTGTGGTAGCGCATGATCACCATAGTAGCCCAGGAAAGAGCCTAGTCAGCTAATAGGATGTCACAACTGAGATGAGACAGGAAGATAAAGACTGGAGGATGAAGACTGTAATTCCACTAAAGGACTATATCCCCTCGGTGGAGGGAGTTCAGGTCGCTAGGGAAACCATCAGTAAAGCCATGCGATGAGGTTGAGCGTGTGCCTGCTGAAGGGATCGAAACACTCCAGTTCACTAATATTGATTTCTCCTTCTCTTTTTCTCTCTCCTGCTCCTCCACGTCTCTACTCTTGAGCACTGTGTTTAGTGCAGAGAGAGAACAAGTACAGTTGAAGTCGGAAGTTTACATACACTTATGTTGGAGTCATTAAAACTCGTTTCTCAAGCACTCCACAAATTTCTTGTTAACCAACTATAGTTTTGGCAAGTCGGTTACATACACTAAGTTGACTGGGCCTTTAAACAGCTTGGAAAATTCCAGAAAATGATGTCATGGCTTTAAAAGCTTCTGATAGGCTAATTGACATTATTTGAGTCAATTGAGGGAATACCTGTGGATGTATTTCAAGGCCTGCCTTCAAACTCAGTGCGTCTTTGCTTGACATCATGGGAAAATCCAAAGAAATCAGCCAAGACCTCAAAAACAAAATTGTAGGCCTCCACAAGTCTGGTCCATCCTTGGGAGCAATTTCCAAATGCTTGAAGGTACCACGTTCATCTGTACAAACAATAGTACTCAAGTATAAACACCATGGGACGACGCAGCCGTCATACCGCTCACGAAGGAAACGCGTTCTGTCTCCTAGAGATGGATGTACTTTGGTGCGAAAAGTGCAAATCAATCCCAGAACAACAGCAAAGGACCTTGTAATTATGCTGGAGCAAACAGGTACAAAAGCATCTATATCCACAGTAAAACGAGTCCTATATCGACATCACCTGAAAGGCCGCTCAGCAAAGAAGAAGCCACTGCTACAAAACCGCCATAAAAAAGCCAGACTATGGTTTGCAACTGTACATGGGGACAAAGATCATACTTTTTTGAGAAATGTCCTCTGGTCTGATGAAACAAAAATAAAACTGTTTGGTCATAATGACCATCGTTATGTCTGGAGGGAAAAGGGTGAGGCCTGCAAGCCGAAGAACGCCATGCCAACTGTGAAGCACGGAGTTGGCAGCATCATGTTGTGGGGTTGCCTTGCTGCAGGAGGGTCTGGTGCACTTCACAAAATAGATGGCATCATGAGGGAGGAAAATTGTGTGGATATGTTAAAGCAACATCTCAAGACATCAGTCAGGAAGTTAAAGCTTGGTCGCAAGTGGGTCTTCCAAATGGACAATGACCCCAAGCAAACTTCCAAAGTTGTGGCAAAATGGCTTAAGGACAACAAAGTCAAGGTATTGGAGTGGCCATCACAAAGCCCTGACCTCAATCCTATAGAAAATTTGTGGGCAGAACTGAAAAAGCGTGTGCAAGCAAGGAGGCCTACAAACCTGACTCAGTTACACCAGCTCTGTCAGGAGGAATGGGCCAAAATTCACCCAACTTATTGTGGGAAGCTTGTGGAAGGCTACCCGAAACGTTTGACCCAAGTTAAACAGTTTAAAGGCAATGCAATATATGTAAACTTCCGACTTCAACTGTAGATTGGGTGACTCAGGCCGCATCTCATGTATCTCTCTGTGACCACTTCATCTCCCTCTCTCTCTCTCTCTCTCTCTCTCTCTCTCTCTCTCTCTCTCTCTCTCTCTCTCTCTCTCATCACATATATTTCTCTCTCTCTGCAATCACATACATTTCTCTGAGCAGAGCTGTACTTACTGACTTGCTGCCAGTCAAACAGTCACACTGCGTGTGCGTGCTTATCCAGAGGTGAATGGAAAGGGAGAAGAAAAATGTTCATTCTAACCAATGGACAATAAAGTTGTATTCTATTCTATTCTACATATAATAGTGCCTTCTTAACCACCTCTTTAACACACCTCATCCAGCTGACCAAAGTATTGTTCAACTTATCAGGGTGTTGGTTATTGGGTGATAATAATGCAATAGATATACACCCAAGTAGTCTTACGAACCTCTGTGTTTACATCCTTTCAATACAGTGCATGGTAATAGATACTATTCAAGTCAACTGTATTCGAAACAACATGCATCACAATGGCCTTATGTAACCGGTGCTGTGCTGCACCACTGCAACTCTGCGTTGTGTGCGGTTGATTGAGACTATAGACGACAACTTTGGAGATCAGATTGTTTTAATTCATCAGAATTCACTCTCCGCATCCCACATCCAAAAGAAAATAAAACATTAGTAGAGCCACATATGTTCCGAGAATCGTCGGCTCTTTCTACAACAGATGCACAACACAAGCGACTGGGATCATTCGAGGAGCTGGCCATCGTTCACACATACAATAGCCTGCTAATACCTTAGCTAGCTATTATCCACATGTCGAATTCAGAATTGTATTATCATCCTAAATAGTACATTTACAAGTGCATCTTAACAATACCATCCACTTATGAGTAACCTCTAAATATACAACATTATTCATGAACAAAACACTTGTGTGTATGACCTTGTGCTTAAAAGAATCAAACTTTTCTGAAGACGGACAGAAAAAGCGCGGCTACCTCTCGTAGAGCATCAAAATGATTTGAGCACGAGCGCGAAGGGCAAAACGTAAGGCCACACTCCCCTACTCCCAGGAGGCAGGCATGCATAACAACAAATCAGCATGTGATATTAATATAGGAACCTGGTGAAATTCACAAAGTACTTTAACAACTGTTTCACTTACAATGCGTTTACCTTGTATATTCTTCAATACAAACGGCAGGGCAGGGAAGTGAACTTAAGTCGCTGGTGTGAAATGAAAACACCCTACACATCACGCCAATAAGAGTTGACTTAATTGGTGTGAATTGTAATGTTGCTCATATAGCGAGGATGATACAATATAGCGATACAAGATAAATGAGGCATGCAGTTGGATAAATACTTCTAGATTAATGGGATTAAATAAACACATTGACCTCATGCATACAGTGGATTGTGTGTATTCAGTTCACAGGGTTAGTCTAGGCAGCCCAATTCCGATATCATGTCTTTTCACATCAAATCTTTAACAGAGCTGATCCGATTGGTCAAAATACCAATTAGTGCAAAAAAGTTCCGAATTGGGCTGTCTGTGGAAACGTAGCCTTATAAACTCAGCAAAAAAAGAAACGTCTCTTTTTCAGGACCCTGTCTTTCAAAGAAAATTCGTTTAAAAAAAAATAACTTCACATATTTTCATTGTAAAGGGTTTAAAAACGGTTTCCCATGCTTGTTCAATGAACCATAAACAATTAATGAATATGCACCTGTGGAACGGTCATTAAGACACTAACAGCTTACAGACGGTAGGCAATTAAGGTCACAGTTATGAAAACTTAGGACATTAGAGAGGCCTTTCTACTGACTCTGAAAAACACCAAAAGAAAGATGCCCATCTGTGTGAATGTGCCTTATGCATGCTGTAAGGAGGCATGAGGACTGCAGATGTGGCCAGGACAATAAATTGCAATGTCCGCACTGTGAGACGCCTAAGACAGCGTTACAGGGAGACAGGACGGACAGCTGATTGTCCTCGCAGTGGCAGACCACGTGTAACAACACCTGCACAGGATTGGTACATCCGAACATCACACCTGCGGAACAGGTACAAGATGGCAACAACAACTGCCCGAGTTACACCAGGAACGCACAATCCCTCCATCAGTGCTCAGACTGTCCGCAATAGGCTGAGAGAGGCTGGAGCGGGTTGGATTTGGAGGTGGAGGGTCCCGTCATGGTCTGAGGCGGTGTGTCACAGCATCATCGTACTGAGCTTGTTGTCATTGCAGGCAATCTCAACGCTGTGCTCTACAGGGAAGACATCCTCCTCCCTCATGTGGTACCCTTCCTGCAGGCTCATCCTGACATGACCCTCCAGCATGACAATGCCACCAGCCATACTGCTCGTTCTGTGCGTGATTTCCTGCAAGACAGGAATGTCAGTGTTCTGCCATGGCCAGCGAAGAGCCCGGATCTCAATCCCATTGAGCACGTCTGGGACCTGTTGGATCGGAGAGTGAGGGCTAGGGCCATTCCCCCCAGAAATGTCAGATAACTTGCAGGTGCCTTGGTGGAAGACTGTGGTAACATCTCACAGTAAGAACTGGCAAATAAAGTGCAGTCCATGAGGAGGAGATGCACTGCGGTACTTAATGCAGCTGGTGGCCACACCTGATACTGACTGTTACTTTTGATTTTGACCCCCCCCCCTTGTTCAGGGACACATTATTCCATTTCTGTTAGTCACATGTCTGCGGAACTTATTCAGTTCGTCTCAGTTGTGAAATCTTGTTATGTTCATACAAATATTTACACATGTTAAGTTTGCTGAAAATAAACGCAGTTGACAGTGAGAGGGCGTTTCTTTTTTTTGGTCAAATACATCCAATGAATAAAATAATCAACATCATGTTCTCTCAATGATCAACATAGTGTTAGCTCAAAAACATTATTCTAACACACATTTATAATACTTCTAGGAGTTTACAGTTATGGACACCTTGAACCACTGGTCCTTATTGAATACTTTGGATTGTGTAGATTCAGTCAATAGAGATAGTAAAGTTCTTAACCCAACATTAAACCATATACTGGTCAAATATACCAAATTAACAGAAGAATCAACATCATATTTACCGATGACCTGCTTTTTAGGTCAAATATTGACGGCGGGTAGCCTAGCAGTTAAGATCGCTAGTTCAAATCTGTTGATGTGCCTTTGAGCAAGGCACTTAACCCTAATTGCTCCAGGGCTGTGATCTCTTCTTTATATCCCTGTGAGCATTTCTCCTTTACAAAGATAATCCTTCAGCCTGACAGTTGTGGCATATTAAAGAGCATGATCATTACACATGTGCACCTTGTGATGGGGACAATAATATGCTGCTCTAAAAATGTGCAGTTTTGTCACACAACACAATACCATAGATGTCTCAAGTTTTGAGGGAATGTGCAATTGGCATGCTGACTGCAGGAATGTCCACCAGAGTTGTTGGCAGATTATTTAATGTTCATTTCTCTACCATAAGCCACCTCCAACATCGTTTTAGAGAATTAGGCAGTATGTTCAACCGGCCTCTCAACTGCAGACCACGTGTCTGGCATCGTGGGGCGAGCGGTTTGCTGATGTCAACGTTGTGAACAGGGGGCCCCATGGTGATGGTGGGGTTATGATATAAACAGGCATAAACTATGGACAACGAGCACAATAGCATTTTATTGATTGGAAATTTGAATGCACAAGAATACCACTTCGAGTCCTTGAGGCCCATTGTGAGGCCCATTGTGAGGCCCATTGTGAGGCCCATTTGTTTTAAGGTATCTGCAACCAACAGATTCCTATCTGTGTTCCAGTCATGTGAAATCCATTGACTGATTTCCTTGTTTGAACTGTAACTCAGTAAAATAGTTGAAATTGTTGTAGGTTGCATTTATATTTTTGTTCAGTATATATTGGTGCGCTCATGAACGAACGCGACAATTCTGCCTGAAAAACAGCCTCCATTCACCATTTATGGTAACAACGCCATGGTTTGCTGTATAATTTGGAAATGTTGGAACTGGGCCATGTCCTTTTCTAAACGAAATCGGAATAGCACATTTGATCACATTTCTATAGAGGTGCAGTAACCTTTTTTTTTTCAACCAGAAAATGCATGCCGCCTATAGCGAGTGCCAATCACTGGCCGCGCATTTATTGTCTATTGGACAATTTAACGTAAAGGCTGCATACAGCCCACACTTCTATACAAAAATAACTGTTGTTCAGTATTTTGTTTATCTGTACATGATTGTGTTTCCATCTCCTGCCTTTGAATAGGCTTTGAGATTAAATAGGCTATTGTGTTGCGCTCTTATTACACAGCAATACTGTATCCTACCCATACTGTCGTAGGCTGAGCATGGTTAGCTATTGAATGAGTGATGGATAAATTGTAGCCTAATATTTGTTGTGCTGCAGATCTTCTTAAAAAACAGCAAATGCATCCGTTTTATCATTAGGCCTATATTTGTATGTTTTTATTAGCCTACCATTATTATAATTGCCATAAATCAAACAACTCCATTTCCCCCGAAAATAACTGTATTGGCTTGATAAACCACTAGAGGTTTGTCTGAGATTTGCGTGTAGATTCGCACACTTTCCCGTCAAGTTCAAGATGGATAAATACCAACCTTAAAAACGAACTGCAAATGCATCCAACTTTGTAGTCAGTCACAAGCTTGATTTAGTCATTGCATGCTAGGAATATGGGACCAAATACTAAACGTTTCGCTTCTTTATAAGAATAACACGGAACCCGAACCGGCTGCGCGCGCGTGCGCGTGCTCCATCGTGCTCCACCGTGCATAAATGTATTTTGTCCCCCCACACCAAACGCGATCACGAAACACAGGTAAAAATATCAAAACAAACTCTGAACCAATTACATTAATTTGGGGACAGGTCGAAAAGCATTAAACATCTATGGCAATTTAGCTAGCTAGCTTGCACTTGCTAGCTAATTTGTCCTATTTATCTAGCTTGCTGTTGCTAGCTAATTTGTCCTGGGATATAAACATTAAGTTGTTATTTTACCTGAATGCCCAAGGTCCTCTACTCCAAAAATTAATCCACACATAAAACGGTCAACCGAATCGTTTCTAGTCATCTCTCATCCTTCCAGGCTTTATATTGCGATTGGCAACTTTCATAAATTAGGTGCATTACCGCCACTGACCTCGTTCATCTTTCAGTCACCCACATGGGTATAACCAATGAGGATATGGCACGTGGGTACCTGCTTCTATAAATCAATGTGGAGATGGGAGTGGCAGGACTTGCAGCGTGATCTGCGTCAGAAATAGAATTGATTTCTATTTTAGCCCTTGGCAACACAGATGCTCTTTGGCACGCGCACAATAATTGAATAACATAGATTTCTACATTTATTTTGTAGTCAGCCTGTAAGAATCTGATGAGAATCTTTTGGGGTGTGAATAATTTGAACCTCTATCTTTTTTAAAATTTAACAAAATCTCTCTCTGAGCAATTGTATTCGTGTAAAAGAATATTATTTCCTCAGTTTTATAAACATACAATATAGCTCAGTATTTCAATGATTTATTTTATGCGGTCATCATTGATAATCTTTATCAGGAATTTCAGACCCCACTGTACACCAAATTAACAGAAGAATCAACATCATATTTCCTCCAATTACCTGCTTTTCATTCAGTACATATAGGACTTTAATTTCCTCTATTAGGAATTTGTCTTCTCTGTTGTGACTGCATCATTATCTGTGTAATGTTTGAATGGAATATGATGTGGTGTAATGGATATTAGATTCCATTGACGATGGAGAAATATGTGTCCAACGTCATATTGAGCCTGGACCCTGCACTGTAGAGTTAACAGATTTTTCAGAAGATTGTTCCAAGCTCTTTAGAAGTTGAGTTAAAGACTGAGGTGTTTATCCTTAGTGGTGGTGGTGGGGGGGCGGGGGGGGGGGGTGGCTAGTGTGACTGTTTAGACACATGCACGCGCACACAGAAACACACCGAGCCTGTGTGGTGGTGGGGGGGCGGTGGGGGGACACACATGCACGCGCACGCGCACACAGAAACACACCGAGCCTGTGTGAGTCCGGCAAGGGCAGTCCTAAGCGAGGCGGTCAGGAAGACCTTCATTAGTGTTGGTCACACATGGTGACCAGATGTGAGTCCAGCCAGAATAGACTGCCCACCACTTTCTCTCTCTCTCTCTCTCTCTCTCTCTCTCTCTCTCTCTCTCTCTCTCTCTCTCTCTCTCTCTCTCTCTCTCTCTCGTCTCTCTTGCTCTCTCTCCAAATTTCACTCTCTCCCTTTCCTCCTCCTCTAACCTCATAATCTGTCTGTTGTTTCCACATGGCTATTGTGCATTAAGTCTGCCCCTGCCCTGCTAAGAGAAGTCAGTGGCAGCTGAAAGGGATTGTTTGTAACAAAGAGCAGAGGGATGGGGGGTCTGGGGGGTCTGGGGGGCTGCCCAAGGATTTCATGCTTCTTTCTGGAATTTTTATGGCTTGTTTTTGCAGTTCTAGAATTCTGAATGTACATGTTTAGGCCTAGCTACCATCTTTCTCTCGCATTCTCTAATTATTTCATTGTCACATTCACTCTGTGTGTGTGTGTGTGTGTGTGTGTGTGTGTGTGTGTGTGTGTGTGTGTGTGTGTGTGTGTGTGTGTGTGTGTGTGTGTGTGTGTGTGTGTGTGTGTGTGTGTGTGTGTGTGTGTGTGTGTGTGTGTGTGTGTGGCAAGTGCGATACATTTCGACGTTTGCCCTAAATTCAAACAAATGTAATTACAGCGCATGGCTGATTTCTTATTAGTGAAAAGTTAAACCACTAATCTGCTAAGTTGCTCCTTGGCAGAATTAATTCATTTATTCAATTATCAGGCAGTGTGAATAGCTGACGTGTTTTCAAGTCTCTCTATATGGCCATAGTCTCTAAACCAGTCAGACAGTCCATATAACCAAACAAAATAATATAATATAATATAGAATAAAATAAAGTAAAATAAAAAACAATACAAAAGAAAATGTTATAACTTTTGTCCAGAACAAAGAAATTATCTCAAAAACAGCACAGGATTACATCGCAAACACTTCACCTTAATTGTCCATTCTCATTGAAATTAATCTTATTCAGCCTATTACAAAAATACAAAAATACATTCACATAATTCCCCCATTCACCATGGCATTTTGTAGTGTATATGCCACCCTCTCTCTCTCTCTCTCTCTCTCTCTCTCTCTCTCTCTCTCTCTCTCTCTCTCTCTCTCTCTCTCTCTCTCTCTCTCTCTCTCTCTCTCTCTCTCTCTCTCTCTCTCTCTCTCTCTCTCTCTCTCTCTCTCTCTCTCTCTCTCTGTCTCTCTCTCTGTCAGTCAATAAGGACAGGCAGGTGTCTGTTTAGACAATACGCTCTCAGTACAGCGGCCTCAAGTTCCATTTACACTTGTAAATGCTGATTGATTCTCATTAGAAACCAGACAAAACAGACCAGAATCAACAAGACAATGAGAACAGAAATCAATGGGTCCTGGTACTTTGTATTCAGAGACCATATTGAAGTCTATTGAGACCATATTCAAGTCTATGCCATGCTGTTCCTGTTGTCTTAAAGATCACGTTGACAGACCGTTTCCTCTGTTCAGTCTGGGAGGGTCTGCATCTGCGGGTGTGTGCGGTGTGTGTTCGTGTTACCCATTACCAGTTTCTGCAACGTAAAGGCTATACTGTGTGTAGTGAAAGTGCTCTAATTATGAGGTAGTCTCTGAGACTTTGGGCCTTCTATGAGTTCTGCTCCCGTGTCATAGCGACAGCCGTTACCATGGGGATGTTTACAAACACATCCCCTCGCCAGCCTTTTCTTGTCACAGAATGGAGTTGCTTTAGAACATAGAATGGAGAAGCTTTTTAGAGACCGGAGTGCTATTGATTGAGAATCGAACCCACATTAGTCTGTTCGGAAGCAAATGCACTTTCGACCCGAACTAAAAGAGACAGAAAACAAGAAGAAAAATGTTTTTTTTTTTTAAATGACCAGCCTCTATTTTACAGGGAAAAATAGAAAGAGAATAAACAGAAAACATGTTCTTTAGGAGATCAATTAGAACAGATGATAAGAGCACGTTTTTGTGTGTAGAGAGAGAGAGAGAGAGAGAGAGAGAGAGAGAGAGAGAGAGAGAGAGAGAGAGAGAGAGAGAGAGAGAGAGAGAGAGAGAGAGAGAGAGAGAGAGAGAGAGAGAGAGAGAGAGAGAGAGAGAGAGAGAGAGAGAGAGAGAGAGAGAGAGAGAGAGAGAGAGCACGCACATGCACACAGTACTACCTGTCCGCTGCATGTGTGTGCAATTATGGTCTAAGAACAACCCAATTTGGCTAATTTGGTAGCCCAGCACTGGTTAAATAGTGGACAGAACATTTGTTTGGTTATTTTGACCCAAACATAGGTTAATGTAACCATCAGTTGGGTATTTTTTACTCTCATGCTGGGTTGACCTAGCATCTTGGTACATTTCAAATGTCATACTTAGGTTATTTTCAGCAGGTGTGGCTAATTAAAGGCGTGGCTTTCAGCTAGATCTTATTGGCCACCCGTGAGAGTGTCATTTCTGTTCCCCTTGTTAAGTTTACGCACTGCAAATTCTAATTTCTCTCTCTCTTATACACTTCTGTATACGTCATTGAAGCTACAAACTGTCAATGTTTGACCTTAATATGTGATAACTATGCAACAGAACAGATGAACAGGAATGTAATTTACTCTCATGGGTGACTGAACAGAACTATAGTATCTGAAAGCCACGCCCCTACTAAACTACACCTCCTGTCTTCTGATGTGGGTCATAACTGGGTCATAACTCAATAACCCGGCATCAATAACCCATCATCAATAACCCAGCATCAATAACCCAGCAGTTTTTAAAGACAACAATCCAACTAAGTGACCCAACACCTGCAACCCAGCAGTTATGTAGGTCAAATAAACAACCCAGCATGTTTTGTGTGTGTGTGTGTGAGAAAGAGAGCACTCATGCACGCACACACACACACAATGCCTGGGCGCTCTTTGTCTCTCTATGGAATTGGAGGTGATGAGAGAGAGCACTCACACACACACACACACACACACACACACACACACACACACACACACACACACACACACACACACACACACACACACACACACACACACACACACACACACACACACACACACACACACACACACACACACACACACACACCTATTAAACCTGTCTGCTGCATGTGTGTGTGAGAGAGAGAGCACACCCACACACTCACCCCCACCATCACCTACCCTACCTGTTGGTTGTGTGTGTGTGAGAGAGACAGGGCCTTTAAAGCAGGGGGGAGACGTTAAATGAAACATCTTGTGAACTCTCAGTCAGGTAATTCATTACATCTACATGTTAATCAGTAATTAACACAGTCCATGGGGACTCATATACCGACACTAATTAAACACCTTTCCCTCTCTCTTTTCCCCGATCCCTCTTCTTCCCTCTCTCCACTCCTATCTTTCCCCTCTCCCTCCTCTTCCCTCTCTCCACTCCTATATTTTCCCCTCTCCCTCCTCTTCCCTCTCTCCACTCCTATCTTTCCCCTCTCCCTCCTCTTCCCTCTCTCCACTCCTATATTTTCCCTCTCCCTCCTCTTCCCTCTCTCCACTCCTATATTTTTTCCCCTCTCCCTCCTCTTCCCTCTCTCCACTCCTATCTTTCTCCCTCCTCTTCCTCTCTCCACTTCCCTCTCCTCCTCTTCCCTCTCTCCACTCCTATATTTTCCCCTCTCCCTCCTCTTCCCTCTCTCCACTCCTATCTTTCCCCTCTCCCTCCTCTTCCCTCTCTCCACTCCTATATTTTCCCCTCTCCCTCCTCTTCCCTCTCTCCACTCCTATCTTTCCCCTCTCCCTCCTCTTCCCTCTCTCCACTCCTATATTTTCCCCTCTCCCTCCTCTTCCCTCTCTCCACTCCTATCTTTCCCCTCTCCCTCCTCTTCCCTCTCTCCACTCCTATCTTTCCCCTCTCCCTCCTCTTCCCTCTCTCCACTCCTATCTTTCCCCTCCTCTTCCCTCCTCCACTCCTATCCCCCTCTCCCTCCTCTTCCCTCTCTCCACTATCTTTCCCCTCTCCCTCCTCTTCCCTCTCTCCACTCCTATCTTTTCCCCTCTCCCTCCTCTTCCTCTTCCATCTTTTCCCCTCTTCCTCCTCTTCCCTCTCTCCACTCCTATCTTCCCCTCTCCCTCCTCTTGCCTCTCTCCACTCCTATCTTTTCCCCTCTCCCTCCTCTTCCCTCTCTCCACTCCTATCTTTTCACCTCATCCTTTCTTGACACCCTCCACTCTTCCCTCTACCCCCCCACCTTTATTCACAGCGGTGGGTGTTAAGCTAGACATTTTAATATGTAGTCCTAGTCAAATGTGAGATTAAAGAAATGACTCAGCAACCGTACACGTTGACTATGCCAAATATTCTAGGTTGTTAGTTCTGGGAGTATTACATCCCAGTACATATAGGTTTATATTCATACAAACACTGTAGCTCATTGTAGCTACTTATAAGTTCTTCCCTGTGATCGAGCAAAGCTCTCTCCTCTCTGACCCTGATGCTCCTCTCTGTCAACTCTAACCCTATCCTGACCCAGGACACTCAAATGTCAGCTGACGGCCCCCTGTGTGTGTGTGTGTGTGTGTGTGTGTGTGTGTGTGTGTGTGTGTGTGTGTGTGTGTGTGTGTGTGTGTGTGTGTGTGTGTGTGTGTGTGTGTGTGTGTGTGTGTGTGTGTGTGTGTGTGTGTGTGTGTGGCTGTTAATCCACTGTGAGGCCCTCCAGATCCAAGAAAAATTCTAAATTTGTGCTGATCCCCAGGATGTCAGGAGAGTCATTTAATGCTTAAATTGAACATGTTTGTCACAGAACATCGTGAGATTAAGACAGTAAAAATTGGAAATCTGTTTAGACTTTGTGGCTGTGTTATCTAGTGGAAATTGGGTCAAGTCACAAATGTAGATATCACTCTGTCACTTCCGGGTTGCAAAAATTATATTAAATTGCAGTTTATGTGAGAAAAAAAGCATGGAATAGTGTAGGGAATCATTTTCCATCTAAATCCTTGTGAAATACACAGAATATTGAACACAAAATATTGTTTTTACAGCTGTTTGAAACTGGTGTACCAAAACCGAATGAATGCCTTAACTTAACCATTTGGTATTAATGCCTTAACTTAACCATTTGGTATTAATGCCTTAACTTAACCATTTGGTATTAATGCCTTAACTTAACCATTTGGTATTAATGCCTTAACTTAACCATTTGGAATGAATGCCTTAACTTAACCATTTGGAATGAATGCCTTAACTTAACCATTTGGAATGAATGCCTTAACTTAACCATTTGGAATGAATGCCTTAACTTAACCATTTGGAATGAATGCCTTAACTTAACCATTTGGAATGAATGCCTTAACTTAACCATTTGGAATGAATGCCTTAACTTAACCATTTGGAATGAATGCCTTAACTTAACCATTTGGAATGAATGCCTTAACCATTTGGAATGAATGCCTTAACTTAACCATTTGGAATGAATGCTTTAACTTAACCATTTGGAATGAATGCCTTAACTTAACCATTTGGAATGTGGCATTTATGGACAAACGTCGAATTCGGCAGTGAGTCTGTGAGAACTTGTTAAATATACACACATACACACACACACACACACATAAACACACACACACATGAACACACACACACACACACACACACACACATAAATACACACACTTTTCCTCCATCCCCAGTGCTCTTGTACACTCATTCATAACTCAGCCATTTCCCACATCCAACCCAGCACAGTTAAACCAACGCAATTCTATAATGTCCTCTGTAGTCCTCACCCCTCCTCTAAATGGGGATTACCCCTGGAGTCCACTTTAATCACTCCCTTACTTGAAGTGTGTGTGTGTGTGTGTGTGTGTGTGTGTGTGTGTGTGTGTGTGTGTGTGTGTGTGTGTGTGTGTGTGTGTGTGTGTGTGTGTGTGTGTGTGTGTGTGTGAGAGAGAGAGTGGTGTGCAAGAAAGGGGCTGCAGGGGCCACACAATAGAAGAGGGTCTGTGCCACTGATTTAAACCATACCTCAGAGCACTCCTACACACACACACACTGAACTGCATTATCTTTGTACTCCCCCCCCACTCTCTTCTCTGTGTCCCCCACAAAGACTCATTCCCCCTCCCCACTACAGACCTAGGACCCAGTCTAGAGGTACTCTCACCTTTGACATACATACACATCACAATTCCAGCCCTACCACCATCACACACACACACACACACACACACACACACACACACACACACACACACACACACACAGTCCAAAACACACATAGGCAGACACGTATGTAGCCCACAGCACATACACTCAGTGAGTTGTCCTGTGTGTTGTCATACTTTACATGTGCATTGAAAGGGAAATGTATGCCAGCCAGCTTGGTTTCAGAGTTCACCTTCTCTCTCTCTGCAGCCATGGAAGTGGTTTGAGTTCTCACACTCTGATCATGATGAATGATTTGTTTAGGAAAGAGAACACTACTTCAGCTCTTTAGGTTGATTGAGCAGAATACTATAAGTAGTTAATCTTTGTTGAACATTCACTGCAAAGGTATGTAACTGTTTGTACATAGATATGTGTCTGTCATTGCGTATACTTTCTGTGCTGTGTGTGTCCATGACAATGGCAGACAGTGTCTTCATCTGTCTCTCTCGCTCTCTCGCTCTCTTTTGCTCGCTCTCTCTCTCTCTCTCTCTCTCTCTCTCTCTCTCTCTCTCTCTCTCTCTTCTTTTGATAATTAGCGGGTATCGGCTAATTTTGCTCTGCATACATTATTTGGTGTTTTACGTTGTACACGGAGGATATTTTTGCAGAATGTGTTGATTGTGTTGAGTGTTTGTCCCATTTTGTGAATTCTTGGTTGGTGAGTGGACCCTCACAACCATAAAGGGCAATGGGTTCTATAACTGATTCAAGTATTTTTAGCCAGATCCTAATTGGTATGTCGAATTTTATGTTCTTTTTCATGGCATAGAAGGCCCTTCTTGCCTTGTCTCTCAGCTCGTTCACAGCTTTGTGGAAGTTACCTGTAGCGCTGATGTTTACGTTTTTTGTGTGCTCTAGGGCAACCGTGTCTGGATGGAATTTGTATTTGAGGTCCTGGAGACTGGACCTTTTTTGGAACACCATTATTTTTGTCTTACTGAGATTTACTGTCATGGCCCAGGTCTGGCATAATATGTCCAGAAGATCTAGGTGCTGCTGTAGGCCCTCCTTGGTTGGTGACAGAAGCACCAGATCATCAGCAAAGAGTAGACATTTGACTTCAGATTCTAGTAGGTTGAAGCCGGGTCTCTCTCTCTCTCTCTCTCTCTCTCTCTCTGTGTCACTCAGACTCTCTCTCTCTCTCTCTCTCTCTCTCTCTCTCTCTCGCTATCTGTTTATCAGTCAATCACCCTACTCTATATCGATGTATAAATCTGTTACGTACTCTCCTCGTTAGCTCAGCTAATTAGAACCATCTTTCTCTTCCTCCTGCATGCATGTGCACAAATCAACAGTCTTAATTATGATGATTAGCAGAACTTCCTTTCAGGTTCCTACCAAACAAAGAGGAGCCCTATCAGATGACGCTGCCGCTCGTTAACAAGCTCCTCACACCGTGCACACGCACACTAATTACACGCACGCAAACAAGCACACAAGCAAGCACGGCGCACGCACAAACCCACACACACACATTCATTACACACATACACATGTACCGTATGTAGTGTGTGTGTGTGGGTGTGTGTGTGTGTTAAGCTGCTGTAGAATTGAGATTGTAGGGTGATTAATACTGCCACTGAGAAAGTCTGAATTACTCTAATTCAATCAGCAGTTCTCCCCTCCAAACACACACACACACACACACACACACACACACACACACACACACACACACACACACACACACACACACACACACACACACACACACACACACCCCCTACTCTCCCCTCCTTAATGATCTCTCTCCTTAGTTGTTCATATTAACCTCCATCCTCTTCAGTTACTGCATCCAGACTGGCCCGGCCTGCTATACTGGACACATACACACACACACTGGGAATGAAGATTGCTGAGCACGATGACAGGTAGGACAGAGAGAGGGAGGGATGGAGAGAGGTAGGGAGGGGGAGGCGGATCGAGGGAGAAACTTTAAAAAATGAATGTTTCATTTGAAAAGAAAGCAACATACAGGGTAGGGGAGTAACGGATTACATGTAATCTGTTACATGTAAGGAATTACCAAAAAAATGGTAACTGTAATCCATTACGTTACCAGCAAAACTATTGTAATCAGATTAGATACTTTTGAAAAACTAGATGGTTACTTCAAGGATTACTTTTAAATTCCGAAAGGATGTTTGTGCAATTAAAAAAAAAAGTGAAACCTGTCAATGACATTCAAATCAGTATTGAAAAAAGGAGACCACTATGACGACACACCGAATGTGTTTGATGGATCGTGGGGAAAGAGCAGGAATAGGCTTTTGTAGGCTGACATCCAAAGATTATCCAACTTGAATAAGCGCTTGGATGTAAGGATGACAGCAGTGGTGTAGTCTACGGCGATACGGATATCATTTATTGTTTAACATCTACATAGTGCATTGATGTGAATCTCACTGCTGCTCTCTCATTTAGCTATTTGCTCCTTATAGATTGTTGTTATTGTGGATGGCTGTTCACAGATCTAAATGTGTATTTGAACCCAATAATGGTTGAATTCAAGAAGTTTAAGCTGTCTATCAATCATTGTTTTTGAAACCAGTGGACAGCCAGTGAAAAATGTGCTCTTGCAACAGCTGCATAGCGCAGATCCAAGCCTATGGAATAAAAGTGGGGCTATTATTGCTCAATCATTATTAAAGGTAAAAGAGCGCGGTTAAACCTCTAATAAATACACTGGAGGAGACCCATAATAACAAATGCACAAGCAATACACTGGAGGAGACCCGTACTAACAAATGCACAAGCAATACACTGGAGGAGACCCATAATAACAAATGCACAAGCAATACACTGGAGGAGACCCATAATAACAAATGCACAAGCAATACACTGGAGGAGACCCGTAATAACAAATGCAAATACACTGGAGGAGACCCGTAATAACAAATGCACAAGCAAGCAATACACTGGAGGAGACCCGTAATAACAAATGCACAAGCAATACACTGGAGGAGACCCGTAATAACAAATGCACAAGCAATACACTGGAGGAGACCCGTAATAACAAATGCACAAGCAATACACTGGAGGAGACCCGTAATAACAAATGCACAAGCAATACACTGGAGGAGACCCGTAATAACAAATGCACAAGCAATACACTGGAGGAGACCCATAATAACAAATGCACAAGCAATACACTGGAGGAGACCCGTAATAACAAATGCACAAGCAATACACTGGAGGAGACCCGTAATAACAAATACACAAGCAATACACTGGAGGAGACCCGTAATAACAAATGCACAAGCAATACACTGGAGGAGACCCAATAACAAATAACAAGCATGGAGGAGACCCGTAATAACAAATGCACAAGCAATACACTGGAGGAGACCCGTAATAACAAATGCACAAGCAATACACTGGAGGAGACCCATAATAACAAATGCACAAGCAATACACTGGAGGAGACCCAAATGCACAAGCAATACACTGGAGGAGACCCGTAATAACAAATGCACAAGCAATACACTGGAGGAGACCCGTAATAACAAATACACAAGCAATACACTGGAGGAGACCCGTAATAACAAATGCACAAGCAATACACTGGAGGAGACCCATAATAACAAATGCACAAGCAAATGGAGGAGACACAAATGCACAAGCAATACACTGGAGGAGACCCGCACAAGCAATACACTGGAGGAGACCCGTAATAACAAATGCACAAGCAATACACTGGAGGAGACCCGTAATAACAAATGCACAAGCAATACACTGGAGGAGACCCATAATAACAAATGCACAAGCAATACACTGGAGGAGACCCGTAATAACAAATGCACAAGCAATACACTGGAGGAGACCCATAATAACAAATGCACAAGCAATACACTGGAGGAGACCCGTAATAACAAATGCACAAGCAATACACTGGAGGAGACCCGTAATAACAAATGCACAAGCAATACACTGGAGGAGACCCATAATAACAAATGCACAAGCAATACACTGGAGGAGACCCGTAATAACAAATGCACAAGCAATACACTGGAGGAGACCCGTAATAACAAATGCACAAGCAATACACTGGAGAGAGACCCATAATAACAAATGCACAAGCAATACACTGGAGGAGACCCAAATAACAAATGCTGGAGGAGACCCGTAATAACAAATGCACAAGCAATACACTGGAGGAGACCCATAATAACAAATGCACAAGCAATACACTGGAGGAGACCCGTAATAACAAATGCACAAGCAATACACTGGAGGAGACCTGGAGGAGACCCATAATAACAAATGCACAAGCAATACACTGGAGGAGACCCGTACAAATGCAATACACTGGAGGAGACCCGTAATAACAAATGCACAAGCAATACACTGGAGGAGACCCGTAATAACAAATGCACAAGCAATACACTGGAGGAGACCCATAATAACAAATGCACAAGCAATACACTGGAGGAGACCCGTAATAACAAATGCACAAGCAATACACTGGAGGAGACCCGTAATAACAAATGCACAAGCAATACACTGGAGGAGACCCGTAATAACAAATGCACAAGCAATACACTGGAGGAGACCCGTAATAACAAATGCACAAGCAATACACTGGAGGAGACCCGTAATAACAAATGCACAAGCAATACACTGGAGGAGACCCGTAATAACAAATGCACAAGCAATACACTGGAGGAGACCCGTAATAACAAATGCACAAGCAATACACTGGAGGAGACCACTGGAGGAGACCCGTAATAACAAATGCACAAGCAATACACTGGAGGAGACCCATAATAACAAATGCACAAGCAATACACTGGAGGAGACCCGTAATAACAAATGCACAAGCAATACACTGGAGGAGACCCATAATAACAAATGCACAAGCAATACACTGGAGGAGACCCGTAATAACAAATGCACAAGCAATACACTGGAGGAGACCCGTAATAACAAATGCACAAGCAATACACTGGAGGAGACCAAATGCACAAGTAATAACAAATGCACAAGCAATACACTGGAGGAGACCCATAATAACAAATGCACAAGCAATACACTGGAGGAGACCCGTAATAACAAATGCACAAGCAATACACTGGAGGAGACCCATAATAACAAATGCACAAGCAATACACTGGAGGAGACCCGTAATAACAAATGCACAAGCAATACACTGGAGGAGACCCGTAATAACAAATGCACAAGCAATACACTGGAGGAGACCAAATAATAACAAATGCACAAGGAGGAGACCCATAATAACAAATGCACTGGAGGAGACCCATAATAACAAATGCACAAGCAATACACTGGAGGAGACCCGTAATAACAAATGCACAAGCAATACACTGGAGGAGACCAAATGCACAAGCAATAACAAATGCACAAGCAATACACTGGAGGAGACCCGTAATAACAAATGCACAAGCAATACACTGGAGGAGACCCGTGGAATAACAAATGCACAAGCAATACACTGGAGGAGACCAAATGCACAAGCAATACACTGGAGGAGACCCGTAATAACAAATGCACAAGCAATACACTGGAGGAGACCCATAATAACAAATGCACAAGCAATACACTGGAGGAGACCCGTAATAACAAATGCACAAGCAATACACTGGAGGAGACCCGTAATAACAAATGCACAAGCAATACACTGGAGGAGACCCATAATAACAAATGCACAAGCAATACACTGGAGGAGACCCGTAATAACAAATGCACAAGCAATACACTGGAGGAGACCCATAATAACAAATGCACAAGCAATACACTGGAGGAGACCCGTAATAACAAATGCACAAGCAATACACTGGAGGAGACCCATAATAACAAATGCACAAGCAATACACTGGAGGAGACCCATAATACAAGCAATACACTGCACAATAACAAATGCACAAGCAATACACTGGAGGAGACCCGTAATAACAAATGCACAAGCAATACACTGGAGGAGACCCATAATAACAAATGCACAAGCAATACACTGGAGGAGACCCGTAATAACAAATGCACAAGCAATACACTGGAGGAGACCCGTAATAACAAATGCACAAGCAATACACTGGAGGAGACCCGTAATAACAAATGCACAAGCAATACACTGGAGGAGACCCAAATAATAACAAATGCACAAGCAATACACTGGAGGAGACCCGTAATAACAAATGCACACTGGAGCAATACAAATGCACAAGCAATGGAGGAGACCCGTAATAACAAATGCACAAGCAATACACTGGAGGAGACCCGCAATAATAACAAATACACAAGCAATACACTGGAGGAGACCCGTAATAACAAATGCACAAGCAATAACTAACAAATGCACAAGCAATACACTGGAGGAGACCCGTAAACAACAAATACACAGGAGACAATAACAAATGCTGGAGGAGACCCATAATAACAAATGCACAAGCAATACACTAGAGGAGACCCGTTATAACAAATGCACAAGCAATACACTGGAGGAGACCCGTAATAACAAGTGCACAATACACGCGGTACGAAAGCCAAAATAACAAGGCACAGGAACTCACAGACCAATGGACATGGGAACAATAATTGTGCAGACAATGGTGAACAGAGGGCACATACTGTATATAGAAATGTACTAATCAGGGTGAATGGGAAGCAGGTGTGCGTAATGACCCAGTTCAGTGATGCCGGTGACGTAGACCTCCGGAGCTGGTGCACGGAATGAGCAGCAGTACCGGGGGAATCCGTGACAATATGGCATTCATTATTCACATGAAAATAGCACTTTTCAGTAGTGCTCAAAGCATGCCATTCCACGAGCTCAGCATTGATTTTCAAACTTGAATCAATGAGCCCAATCAGTCCTCCATGACAACAAAAGCATGAACAACAGAGTAGGGCTGGCTAGTAAGTCCTTCATTTTGGGGGTATGCTCAGTTCAAACAATTTGGCTAATCTATACATATTTCCAAGTCCTATTCTTGAAGATCAAGTGGTATAACATTTAATGGAATTATTGGAATTCTGATAGACTTTGGTTTTTAATGAAAATATATAATTTAATCTGTAGTAGAAAGCGATGTATTCTTATCTGTAGTAGAAAGCAATGTGTTGGAAGAAGCCTACATAACAAACCCATAAAGTAAAATGTAACATCCATATATGACCAGCTATGTAAACTTTAACATAGATTTATCCTGCAATAGATGTCATTCAATTGGTAACATACATTGTTGTCTTCTTATAATGCCTCTTCAGGGGAAAGTAATGGAAACGTAACTGAATGTAATCAGATAATGTTACTGAGTTTGGGTAATCCAAAAGTTACGTTACTGATTACAGTTTTGGACAGGTAACTAGTAACTGTAATATATTCAATTTAGAAAGTAACCTAACCAACCCTGGCAGCATACAGATGTTGTTTTTCATAGATTCATTGCAACAGGTTAGAGTTCAAATATGTTTAACAGAAAATGAAACACAAATTGCAATGTTCCCTACTGACACACTGATTTCAAACGTCCTAATTGAAAAACCTTGAGATGCAGGGACGTCTGGTGTCTTGTCCTCCCGTTCTGTGCATGGTTTGGATAGAAATAATAACAAAATATAATGATCAATAAAAAATGATTTTCCCCCTGGGAATTTCACAAAGTCCAAACATTTGACAGAAATAGAATTCAAGGAAAGCTCAATCAATGCTTTTAACAACCAATGAAGAATGGACCACAATGTATATACAGTTGGATGTTTACACACACCATAGCCAAATACATTTAATCTCCGTTTTATTAATAATTACTGACATTTAATCTTAGTAAAAATTCCCTGTCTTAGGTCAGTTAGGATCAGCACTTTATTTTAAGAATGTGAAATGTCAGAATAATAGTAGAGAGAATGATTTATTTCAGCTTTTATTTTTTTCATCACATTCCCAGTGGGTCAGAAGATTACATACACTCAATTAGTATTTGGTAGCATTGCCTTTTAATATTTTAACTTGTTTAACTTAATTGTTTAGCCTTCCACAAGCTTCCCACAACAAATTTGGTGAATTTTTGCCCATTCCTCCTGTTACTGAGTCAGGTTTGTCGGCCTCCTTGCTCGCAAGTGCTTTTTCAGTTCTGCCCACAAATTGTCTATAGGATTGAGGTCAGGGCTTTGTGATGGCCACTCCAATACCTTGACTTTGTTGTCCTTAAGCCATTTTGACACAACTTTGGAAGTATGCTTGGGGTCATTGTCCATTTGGAAGACCCATTTGCGACCAAGCTTTTAACTTTTTTTAAATGATGTCTTGAGATGTTGCTTAAATATATCCACATAATGTTCTTACCTCATGATGCCATCTATTTTGTGAAGTGCACCAGTCCCTCCTGCAGCAGAGCACCCCCACAACATGATGGTGCCACCACCATGCTTCACGGTTGGGTTGGTGCTCTTCGGCTTGCAAGCCTTCCCTTTTTCCTCCAAACATAATGATGGTCATTATGGTCATACAGTTCTATTTTTGTTTCATCGGACCAGAGGACATTTCTCCAAAAAGTATGATCTTTGTCCCCATGTGCAGTTGCAAACCGTAGTCTGGCTTTTTTTATGGCGGTTTTGGAGCAGTGGCTTCCTCTTTGCTGAGCGGCCTTTCAGTTTATGTCGATATAGGACTCGTTTACTGTAGATATAGATACTTTTTGCACCAAAGTACGTTCATCTCTAGGAGACAGAACGCGTCTCCTTCCTGAGCGGTATGACGGCTGCGTCGTCCCATGGTGTTTATACTTGTGTACTATTGTTTGTACAGATGAACGTGGTACCTTCAGGCGTTTGGAAATTGCTCCCAAGGATGGACCAGACTTGTGGAGATCTACACTTTTTTTCTGAGGTCTTGGCTGATTTCTTTGCATTTTCCCATGATGTCAAGCAAAGAGGCAATGAGTTTGAAGGTAGGCCTTGAAATATATCCACAGGAACACCTACAATTGACTCAAATGATGTCAATTAGCCTATCAGAAGCTTCTAAAGACATGACATAATTTTCTCTAATTTTCCAAGCTGTTTAAAGGCACAGTCAACTTCGTGCATGTACTTCTGACCCACTGGAATTGTGATACAGTGAAGTATAAGTGAAATAATCTGTCTATACATTTTTGGGAGAAAAATTACTTGTGTTATGCACAAAGTAGATGTCCTAACCGACTTGCCGAAACTATAGTTTGTTACAAGAAATTTGTGGAGTGGTTGAAAAACAAGTTTTAATGACTCCAACCTAGGTGTATGTAAACTTCCAACTTCAACTGTACATTTTTGTTCAAAATAACATATTTGAAGTCCAAAAATATCTCAGATGCAGATATTTCCATGATATTTTATGAAAGGTATGTTTAATATTTTTTTTTAAATATATTTTCGTACTCAGTGGGCTAAATTACAATAAAACAGATACTGAGCCAACATGTTAATTGACTGTAAGTCGCTCTTGAAACGATTCTCTCAGGAATAAATGAGGACACCTCTATATTTTTCAACGTTGATGTTTGGATGCAATTACACTGTGACTAATTGGCCTACTTCACAATTATCACATACTAATGATACTGTATGAGGAAGACACTAATGGGAGAGAGAGGACAGAGGAGAAAACAACAAACTCTTGATTTGGTCTGCTTTTGTATATCTAGATTTAAGTGTGCATGTGAATGTGCGTGTTTTGTCTTAATGAGTGTGTGTTGTTAATGATGGGAACGGAGACATCAAAAGAGTGTGAGCCACAGTCAAGCTGATGAAAGCATCTGTGCCTTGTAGCAGGTCATCTGGCAGAACGGTAGGTCTTCTGAACCTGGTTCTTTACCTTCATGGTAACTGGTGTGTTCATAAGCTGATATCAGGAGGAAAAATACTTATGATGCTGTGTTCCATTATACAAGGGATGTGGCTAAGGTGCTGCTAAGTGGTAGTCCACCACGTGTGCACTCCACAACCTCCTCCCCCATCCTCTTTCAATCTACCCTTTTCTCCCCGGCTCTATTCTCTCCTCCTTCCTTGTCCTCTTGTTCTCCCCCTCTGTCTTCCCTCCTCCTCTCCCTCTGTCCCTCCCTCAATCTGTCTCCCCTTGTGCGTGTTTGATGTGACAAAGGCGTGTAGCGTGACACCCTGAGAGGACTGTTTAATTTGATCCAACCAGATGAGGACAAACACGCTGGGACATAACTCCTTTCCTCTCTCTGTTGCTATCTTCCCTTCTTTTCAATGATGTTTGTTCTTCTCTCTCTCTCTCTCTCTCTCTCTCTCTCTCTCTCTCTCGCTCTCTCTCTCTCTCTCTCTCTCTCTCTCTCTCTCTCTCTCTCTCTCTCTCTCTGGATGGAGTTGTCTTGTAAATGACCTTTTCTATATTTTTACTGTACATCTCTCCTCTCTTCTCCTCATCACCTCTATATTCCTCTCTTATCCTCTCCTCCACTCTCCTTTCCTTTCCTCTCCTTTTCTCTCCTTGCTCCTCATGTCTGTTCTGTATGCAGTGGTACTGTAGAGGGCATCATTATGTGGCCTGTATTTGAGTCATTTTTTATTTAAACAGCAGGACAATAGGCTGTTGATTGAGGGAAACAGGAGGTAGACAATGGGGTTCTGTGGAACATAATACAGCACCATTTTCCAGCCCAGCTTTAGAAGGGACCAAGCTCATTGTGGAGCTCTAGAGAGGAAAAAACGGTGCTTAGGAGGAGGAATATTTTGCCGTGGTATGTCATTATTTTGCAAATTTCTATTATCTCATCATGTTGTCTTCATTGTAATTGCAGCTAATTAGGGGGCTAGTTAGAGGCCTGGCTTTGAGGCCGGCTTTGCAGTGAAAGGAGCGCACCGATTACCGCTCGACAAGAGAGGAAGCACAGAAAGAGGAGATTAATGTGGTTACCTTGACGACACTGGCTTCCATCTGCGAGGAACAATGCATTTTTGTTTCTTTGGATCAGTTCAGATCAACAGAATGAGCTGCCTGCCTGTGCTCCCTCGGTGACAATGCTGAATTCGGTCGAACCCAACGGGCTAGGCTCTCTACCCCCTCGCCCCTCACCTCGCCTCCCCCTGCCGCCCCCAATCACTCTACCTCTGAGCTCCCTTCCTCCTTCCCATGCTGTCTGTGTATCCGTCCGTCCGGCTGGCCCTGAGTAAAAAGCTTAGCGCTCTCAGCGAATGTTTGAGGGAGTGCTCTCACACACCCCGTCATCAGATGAAAGCAGGGTGTGTGTGTGTATGTGTATGTGTGTCCCAGGTTCTGAGAGGTCATGGCCTTGTCACACACAGAGCTGTGAGGTTTACTCCCCAATCCCCCCAGGCTCCAAAGCACTTCATGAAATAATAGTCCCTCTCTCTGTCTCTCCTTCCCTCTGTCTCCTTCATGATCTCTCCCTTTCTCTCCACCCCTCTCTCTCTCTCTCTCTCTCTCTCTCTCTAGGCTGTTGAAGCAAGCAACACTAGGGGAGGCCCTTCATCTCAGAGCAGGGCCCTAGGCTCCTGTATTTATGTGTGTGAGAAAGGGAGAGAAGAGAGTGGACAGGGAGAGATTGATCAAGGGAGCTGTGTCTCATACTGTATATCGGGGAAACGAGAGGAGACTGAGTCAAATTTATTTGACTTTGTCAGAAAGAACGAAATCGGGGAGCAAATTTTGGAGAAAGAGAGAGAGAGGGAAAGAGAGAGGGGGTAAGACGGCTAGAGAAAGAGAGGGAATGGGCTGCAGATCAGATGTGACGGTCAATTGTGATCCTGAGTTAAAGAGGTTCTGAGCACAGAACACAAAGTCTTTCCATCTGGTGTTCACTTTAAACTGGGGGGGGGGTTTAGAAAAAAAGAGAGATACAATTCAGGGAATGCCAGAGACATCTGCTCCCGTGGGCACAACAATAAAACTCCATGTAGATCAGCCTATCTACACCACTAGACACTGGTTTACAGAGTATTGGGCTCAGTGGGAGGTGTGTGTGTGTGTGTGTGTGTGTGTGTGTGTGTGTGTGTGTGTGTGTGTGTGTGTGTGTGTGTGTGTGTGTGTGTGTGTGTGTGTGTGTGTGTGTGTGTGTGTGTGTGTGTGTGTGTGTGTGTGTGTGTGTGTGTGTGTGTGTGTGTGTGTGTGTGTGTGTGTGTGTGCGCGCATGTGCTTGTATAGTGTGTGTGTGTGTCACCCAATTACAACGCTCTCTCACACTGGGATTGTCTGTTGCTTCATGTCATTGTCCATTTATCCTCTCGGTAGGTCATTAACAGCAGGGGTTTATTTCTCTTATGACCATTACTATATTCTGATCATTTTCCTGAATTGTTTATGAATCACTTCAGGAAGGAGACAGTGGAAGTGTTAGCCATTGAATTTGTTTTTAGAGAAGTTGTCTTTTGAATCTCCTTTGTAGGCGTTCTGGCAGTAAGGTAATCCTTGATGTTTTTAAATATGTATTTTTTTTTCTGCTCGGGCTTTGGAAAAGTTGGAAGATTAGGTGGTAATTTTACAGGTGTGAAGAAGTCCTTAAGCACCTCGAATCTCAAACACATTTTCAGAAAAGACGAGGTAATCTCGGTAGTTTGGGGACTGGTGTGTGTGTGTGTGTGTGCGCTGGTGTGTTTGTGTGTGTGTGTGTGAAGTATCTTTGTGCAGAATTTAGTTTCTTTTAACGTCTAGTCAAAGTAGAGGCCTGCCACTACTCGCTAATTTAACATGTCATCTGTCTCCAAATCACTTCAAAGATGAGCCAACTCATGCCAAAGACTTCTTCCTTCTCCTCCTTACTTTCTTTCTTTCTTTCTTTCCTTCCCTGAGTTTCCGCCCGCGCCAGAAAACAACATCTAAACACAATGTTTTAAAAGAACTGGATGGAGAGTGTAAACCTTCAGATGTGATTCCAAGAGCACACAGCTGCTGCTTGCCGACCGTGCGTCCGCTATTCCCCCCGGTTCACAAACCTGATGATGATTGAACCGCGGACAGAAAACATCCTCATTACGCTAGCGCTCTCTCTCTCTCTCTCTCTCTCTCTCTCTCTCTCTCTCTATCTCTCTCTCTCCACCTCTCTCTTTCTCCTGACTGTAAACATGGACCTTCATGATGCATGGGGTGAACACAGTTGTGTGTTTCACTCTGGGGACTGGACTTGGCTGGGAAGCAGGGACAGTAGCTATCTGGCCAGAAAGCACTGGAGAAGAGTATTTTCTAACCACAACCTTTTAACCATTACCCCTTACCCCTAAACTAGCTTGAGTTATAATCAAATAGCTGCTGATCTTTTTCAACATTAACAGACAATGGTGTGTCTCTTAGCATGGCTGTCTAGTGACTACCCAGGGACGGGATGCAGTCTCTCAAACATTTAGGGAGAAATTATTATTTCACATGCTTCGTAAACAACAGGTGTAGACTAACAGGGAAATGCTTACTTACGGGTCCTTTTTCAACAATGCAGAGTTAAAGATCAGATCAAATCAAAAATATATAAATAGTGACACAAATAGCAACGACGAGTAAAAGTATCATGGCTATATATAGGGAGTAGAAAATACAGGTACAGGGTTCTCCCAGGGTTCTCCCAGGGTACTCCCTGGTACCAGTACTGAGTCGATGTGCAGGGGCACAAGGTATTTGAGGTACTGTAGCTACTGTATGTTCATATAGGTAGAGATAACGTGAGCAGGCAACAGGACAGATAATATACTGTAGCAGCAGTGTGTGTGGTTAGTGTGAACGTGTGTGTGTGTGTGTGAACGTGTGTGTGTGTGTACAGAGTCTGGGCAAGAGAGTTAGTGCAAACAAAGGTCAATGCAGGTAGTCCTGGTAGCCATTTGATTAGTTATTTAGCAGTCTCTTGTAGCAGTTTTATGGCTTGGCGATAGAAGCTGTTCAGGGTCCGGTTGGTTCCAGAATAGGCGCGCAGTTACCGCTTGCTGTGCGGTAGCAGAGAGGACAGTCTATGGCTTGGGTGGCTGGAGTCTTTTTAAACAGATCTAGGATCAGCTTGCCCTCCCCAAATCCTAATCTTAACCATTAGGGTCACAACTGACTAGACACATTTCTAGGGGGGGGGGGGACTTCATCCTACTCCGACCCCAAACCCTCCCAGCCCTCAACTCGGTGACCAGAGGTAACCATAGCAACCCGAGCCAGTCCCTGATAGAGGCGCTGGCGACCCTAATGGCGACATTTATGGCATGTTGTCAATTATAGTACGCGGCACAGCCATTATAGAGTATGTCCCCTGTCTCTCTCTCTCTGACAATGGGACCGTTCAGAGCTGCATAGTCAGCCTCTGCTCTCACAGTGACAGCATGTAGTATAATGTTAGCTAATGGTTCCATATGGTTTTGATGTCTCAGTTGGTTGGAGTTTGGATTATGAACTGTGTGCTTTATGGGTTTGATTCCCTCTTGGGCCACATACATTATACTGAATTGGAGAACTGTGGTCACAAGTGTAAGTTCAATAAGCATGTGTGGCACTGATCCACTGTATAGTTCTGTAGCCTTCTATAGCAGAGACACATTCAGCCAGTATGAGCATGCCTTATGACTTGGTCAGAATTGCAAGCATGGTGGAGTCAGTCATCTGTGTGTGTGTGTGAGTGTGTGTGAGTGATTGTGTGTGTGAGTGATTGTGTGTGGAGTTATAAGGCATTATCAGTATTAGGGTCAGAGAGGGTGACATGACCGTCTGGTTATTTATATATATATTTATATATTTTTATATATTATATATATATATATATTTAAAAATATACATATATTTAACCTTTATTTAACTAGGCAATTTGCTGAGCCAAATTGTGCAACGCCCTATGGGACCCCCAATCACGGCCAGATGTGATGCAGCCTGCATTCGAACCAGGGACTGTAGTGATGCCTCTTGCACTGAGATGAAGTGCCTTAGACCTCTGCGTCACTCAGGAGCCCAATAGGTAGGTAGACAGGGTTCTCTGGACAGGAGGGGATGAAGGGAGGGAAGAGGGAGCGGTAGGAGGAGGGAGAGGTAGGAGAGAGGATATAGAGAGAGGAAGAAGGGGGAGATCTAAGGCGATATTTGACGCTCAACCAGATCCCCAGGACGTCGGGAGATGCCTTCGAAACCGGCCTACTAGGGGCAACGGTGAGCGATATTACCATCAACTAGGCTTGGGTTTTGCTAGGGCGTTGTCGATGGGGATGGCTGATTGGCGTGAGCCGCGATCTCCCAAGGGTTACGTGTTCAATCCCAGTGCCAGGAAATGTTTTTTCCCCCTATCCCAAACCTTAACGCTGACCTTAGAGGAAGGGTCAGAGAGGCATGGCTTAGTGGGGGCGTAACGTCCTTAACCCATACACTGAGTGACCTTGTCAAGAGATTAGACCTCTTGGTCTAATGGTTGTTGCATAACATCATTGGTGTAAACTATATACACTTCCAAGTCTTAAAAATACTATATGAGTTGTTGTTGCATAACACTGAGGGCTCTATTTATGGTTGGCATTAAGTCAGTGGAATTGTCAAAAGCTCGTTTGCAATTTCGACCTGTTAAAGCCTGCGCTCTTCTATTTTCACACCCTGGCACCAGGATCGGTCATTTACCTGACTTATATGAATCAAATGACATTTTATTTGTCACATACACATGGTTAGCAGATGTTAATGCGAGTGTTGCGAAATGCTTGTCCTTCTAGTTCTAACATTGCAGTAATATCCCCAAAACCGACCTAATACACACAAATCTAAAGGGGTGAATGAGAATATGTACATTTAAATATATGGATGAGTGATTGCCGAGCAGCATAAGCAAGGTGCAATAGATGGTATAAAATACAGTATATACTGTACATATGATATGAGTAATGTAAGATATGTAAACATTATTAAAGTGCCATTATTTAGAGTGCATTGTATAAAGTGATCCATTTGTGATCCATTTATTAAAGTGGCCAGTGATTGGGTCTCAGTGTAGGCAGCAGCCTCTCTGAGTTAGTGATGGCTGTTTAGCAGTCTGATGGCCTTGAGATAGAAGCTGTTTTTCAGTCTCTCGGTCCCAGCTTTGATGCACCTGTACTGACCTCACCTTCTGGATGGTATAGCGGGGTGAACAGGCAGTGTCTCGGTCGGTTGATGTCCTTGATGATCTTTTTGGCCTTCCTGTGACATCGAGTGCTGTAGGTGTCATGGAGGGCAGGTAGTTTGCCAGACCGCACCACTTCGTTTCATTTGGTTTCGTTTGAATAAAAACAAGGCATGGCCTCCTCTCAATGAAGGCAGATTTTTTTGTTCATGACCAATGCATTCGCCTCGTAGTCTAGACTACCGATGAAGGGTTTGGCTCGTGAGACCGCTTTGAAATGCATCTTAATCAACAACGCTTTATTAAAGATCGACTTTGGCAGCAGCAAAACAGCGAGTGGACATCCCAGGTTTATCTACGTAGGCTATTACATTATTGTAACCAGCTCCTGTTATTATTTTGAACGTGTTTGAAAAACACTCTGTGTCGTCTATATGCCCATCATGGAACGAGAGATGAGGTAATCCGGTGACACTCGCATTTTTATAAAAATCTCAGTTGTTTTCCTTTAACAATTCTTGTTTTCCGTTTCGCTTGATAAAAACCTAACCTACTATCACAAAAGCTGGGTCAACAGAAATGTGTCCGGTGTCTTTTCATATCGTGGCCATGCATTAACCTAGTAGCCTTATCCATGAAAGGTGTCTAAATGGTCGACTCGTGAGGCTTTAGCCAACATACTTTTGCTTTATTCACATTTCCCATAGGCACACCTTCAGTTCATACTCCATTTGGCTTGTATCCATCCCCATTTCAACAGAGTGCCTCTTTTCCAGGTACCAAACATAGGCTATTCACATTTCTCAGTCCTACAACATATTTCAATGGCAGGCTTAAAGGGTTGGATCAGCTTAATATTGCAGAAAGAATGTTGCTTCCAATGTAATTGTCTGCATCATTTCCAATCCCCCATATTTTTGGGGTAAATATATATATCCTATATATTTTCGTGACAAAATATCTTGTTTAAAACAGGAATGTTTTTTATCCAAAAATTAAAAGAGCGCCCCCTATCTCGAAGAAGTTAAAGAGTCCTTAAAGAGATGGGTGGGGCTAAGGCTTAAGAGGGTGTGAACCGTGCTGAATGGGTGTAGACAAAGAAGAGCTCTCCAGTAGGTGTGGCAAAACATTCAAGAGCCATTTTCTCAAAAGTAGGGTTACAAGTTTATCAACTTTCAAAGCAGAATTATTTTCCCATTGTTCCTCAACTGCAGTGTATGATATATTATTTTCTAGCTCGGAGTCTCTACTTTTATGCAATGTCAAAAACACAATTTTAAATGTTGCTACATTAGACCGTATCAAGGCGGTCGGTCACGTATAGGCTACGGTGTGATGTGTACTATGTAGGAAGACATTTAATAAAACAGTGATGTTTTAACTAGCAGGTTGACGTTTATTGTTGGGAGTTTTGTCCTGAAGGCAGATCTGAGTGATTTCCCCTTAGATAGGCCACCTGCAAAGTCAAAATTGGCTATATTGAAAAAAGTAATGAAAAGAAAATTAGGTTATTAGTCTTAATTTAAGGTTAGGGTTAGGCATTAGGGTTAGCAGTGTGGTTAAGGTTAGGGTTAAGGGTTAGGTTTAAAATCAGATTGTATGACTTTGTGACTGTGCCAGCTAGTGATCACTGTGCAGAGCTGCCTCGAGAACAATATTTATCACGAAACATGCGTATAACTACCTCGTTATATTATAATATTGGCATTAGACATTAAGTTATGCATGATGAGCAAATTAGGTAGCACCTCAAACGACAATATGATACATACATTAAAAAAACAGTATCCCTTAATCATTAGTTTGGTGTTTTATGTAAATAGTGTGCTATTTACATTACCATAGGGGTTCAGTGTCTCTCTGGTGGTACGTATAGGAACTGAAGGTAAACAACGTTAAAACAATGTTGCGACCTTGTCAGGGTCAAATAAACTCTATTTCCCAGCTCAAACAACATAACCCAGGAATAATGACTGCAGGGAATCGAAAGAGAATTAGTCCTATTGAATATCAAAGAGAACAGGCATCACACACAGGGATGTAAACTGGTTCATGAGGGGTTGGAGGTCCGGGGTGTGTACTCTCTGCTGAGTGGGTGGGTCACACACACCGGAGAGAGATAGAGAGAGAGACACACACACACACACACACAGGGATGTAAACTGGTTCATGAGGGGTTGGAGGTCCGGGGTGTGTACTCTCTGCTGAGTGGGTGGGTCACACACACCGGAGAGAGAGAGAGACACACACACACACACACACGACCCCCACCACCCATCCACACCTCCACAGCTCCCATCCACACACACAGCCACCCCTCCCCAGCCCCCCTGGCAGGGCCTGTCTTGTCTCTCCGTGCCCAGCCGATCCGTGTCGCTCTGCGTGGGCAGAGGTGCCAGGGAGATGCCAGGGCTTTGTGTGCCACATTGGATCAAGCTAATGTGGGTACGTAGCGAGGGTATTACACCCCCCTCCTCTACCCCCCTGCCACCTACCCCCAACCACCCCTCTATAGGATGATTGAAGAATCAACAATATGTGCATTTTTGCCAGCAGCATACCACCCTGCATACTGCTTCTGAAGCTAAAGCAGGTTTGGTCCTGGTCAGTTCCTGGATGGGAGACCAGATGCTGCTGGAAGTGCTGTTGGAGGGCCAGTAGGAGGCACTCTTTCCTCTGGTCTAAAAAAATATATCCCAATACCCCAGGGTTTGGGGACACTGCCCTGTGTAGGGTGCCGTCTTTCGGATTGGACGTTAAACGGGTGTCCTGACTCTCTGAGGTCATTAAAGATCCCATGGCACTTATCCTAAGAGTAGGGGTGTTAACCCCGGTGTCCTGGCTAAATTCCCAATCTGGCCCTCAAACCATCACGGTCACCGAATAATCCCCTGTTTACAATTGGCTCATTCATCCCCTGTAACTATCCCCCAGGTCTTTGCTGCAAATGAGAACATGTTCTCAGTCAACTTACCTGGTAAAATAACAGACAAATAAATAAATAAATACTCTACCCCTCCTCCTCCCACCTTCACCCCTCCTTTCCTCCCTTCCCTGTGAGGGCCGTGTTGGCGATGCCCTCTGTGCCATCTGCGGTGCCCCCCGCCCCCTGGCCCTCCTCCACCTCCCACTCCTCCTACTCAGCGCTGGGAAGGCTTAACCATCTGTGTGCCAGTTTGTTCTCACAGTGAGGGTGGATAGAGGTGGGCCGGATGACTACAACAATTACACAAATACATTGAGCTATACCTTCTCCTAGACTTGTATATACAGACACATACAGTATTTACAGAATAACATTCTCAAGCTCTGTCATAACGCGCAC
>NC_068433.1:42405490-42410490 GCF_023373465.1 Oncorhynchus keta
TCTGCTCGGAGTTGTTATACAGGGCGAGGAGAAGAAGGAGAGAGAGGAAGGAGAGAGGGAGGGAAGGAGAGATGGAGGGAAAGATGTCTGAGGTCTCAGGTATTGACACCAGAGCTGACGCTGGGACAAGGAGAGAAGGAAAGGAGGCGGCAGGAAGCGAGGATGTATTTCTGTCATGGTCACATCAAATCAACATTTATTGGTCACGTACATCGTTGAGCAGATGTTATAGTAGGTGCAGTGAAATGCCGGCGTTACTAGCTCCTAACAGTGTAGGAAACAAATGTCAAACTAAATAATCATTAAATAGTAGCACAAAAACAATAATCAAAACAAGAAAACAAAAGAATTCATGGGTGACAAGACGAATCCACTTAAAAACCCAAATAACACTTGATCAGTAATCCAAATCAATGTATGCGAATGT
Organism: Oncorhynchus keta; assembly: GCF_023373465.1. Classification (NCBI taxonomy): domain Eukaryota; kingdom Metazoa; phylum Chordata; class Actinopteri; order Salmoniformes; family Salmonidae; genus Oncorhynchus; species Oncorhynchus keta. The sequence continues at coordinate 42,405,918 of NC_068433.1, forward strand.
AACACATGGGATATGAGCCTGGTGTCTCCCGTGGGAGTAGACCAAGAGGAAATTCCCACTTGGACCAAGCGCAGACACTGGTTTTTAAGTTTACAGGCAGGGCTACGTCATCACGTGACCACGAGTAACCGATTCAGGTCCGCTACACGTACAGTATAATAGAATGAGCTACACTATGTCTATAAAAGTATGTGGACACCCCTTCAAATTAGTTGATTTTGCTATTTCAGCCACACACGTTGCTGACAGCTGTATAAAACTGAGCACACGGGCATGTAGTCTCTATAGGGGCGGTAGGTAGCCTACTGATTAGAGCGTTGGACTAGTAACCGCAAGGTTGCAAGATCGAATCCGCGAGCTGACAAGATAAAAATCTGTCGTCCTGAACAAGGCAGTTAACCCACTGTTCCTAGGCTGTCATGAAAATAAGAAGTTATTCTTAACTGACTTGCCTAGCTAAATAAAGGTAAAATAGACCAACATAGGCAGTAGAATGGCCTTACTGAAGAGTTCAGTGACTTGCAATGTGGCACTGTCATAGGATGCCACCTTTCCAAAAGTCACTTAGTCAAATTTCTGCCCTGGTCAACGTTAACTTATGTTATTGTGAAGTGGATACGTCTAGGAGCAACAACGGAAGTGGTAGGCCACACAAGCTCACAGAATGGGACCGCTGAGTAAAAATTGTGCACCCTCGGTTGCAACACTCACTACCAAGTTCCAAACTTCCTCTGGAAACAACGTCGGCACAAGAACTATTCGACGGGATCTTCATGAAATGGGTTTCCATGGCCGAGCAGCCGCACACAAGCCTAAGATCACCATGCATGATGCCAAGGGTCTGCTGGATGGTGGTGTAAAACTCGCCACCATTGGACTCTGGAGCAGTGGAAACGCATTCTCTGGAGTGATGAATCACACTTCACCATCTGACAGTCCGACGGACAAATCTGGGTTTGGCGTTACCTGCCCGAATGCATAGTGCCAACTAAAGTTTGGTGGAGGAGGAATAATGGTCTGGGGCTGTTTTTATGGTTCGTCCCCTTAGATCCAGTGAAGGGAAATCTTAACGCTACAGTATACAATGACATTCCAGACGATTCTGTGCTTCCAACTTTGTGGCAACAGTTTGGGGAAAATCCTTTCCTGTAACAGCATGACAATGCCCCTGTGCACAAAGCGAGGTCCATACAGACATGGTTTGTCGAGATCGGTGTGGAAGAATTTGACTGGGCTGCACAGAGCCATGACCTCAACCCCATCGAACACCTTTGGGATTAATTGGAACGCCGACTGCGAGCCAGACAGCACAGGAGGGACCAACTCTATATTAATGTCCATGATTGTGAAATTAGATTTTCGAAGAGCAGATGTCCACATACGTATGTTTAGAAAATAGTACATGAATACACAGTACTCAGAAACGGCCCAGTGTTTAATATCTCCATATACAGTGGGGTCCAACATTATTGACACCCTCAATAAGGGTCAGCAACAATGACTGCAGCAAACAAATCATTAAAACACTGAGCCATATTGTATGCCCCAAACAATTGGGAAATCTAGACTCTGTGTACTTGTGGCAGCATTCTCTAAGGTGCTGTTTTGTTAAACATGCTGTTTAACAACAGCCGAGCAACATCATCCGTGCAATGACCTCCACCCTAGTGGACCTCCACCCTAGTCTCCCTCCCTCTCTAATTTATCCTTCTATTCCCCAGATTGAGTAGAGAGGGACATGGAGGACAGAAGGGGAGGGTCAGACTGCTTGTTCTAATGGCCCTGATGTGTGTTTGCGTTTTTTGTTGTTGTGGGTGTGTGTGTGCGTGCGTGCGTGTGTGTGTGTGTGTGTAATATTGAGGAAGGGGAATGTTTACTGCCTGTCTCCTGCAGACCCTGTGATCTCTGGGCCTCTAATGCACTACAGCTGTGAGGGTCGACGACACCGGGTCTCTGATGAACAGCTTCATTGTAATGGACCGTGTGTGTGTGTGTGTGTGTGTGTGTGTGTGTGTGTGTGTGTGTGTGTGTGTGTGTGTGTGTGTGTGTGTGTGTGTGTGTGTGTGTGTGTGTGTGTGTGTGTGTGTGTGTGTGTGTGTGTATATGTGTGTGTGTGTTACGCATAACTCCTCACCTCTCCTGGTCTACGCACTGAAAAAATCATTCATTTTAGGTCACGGCTATACCTAAATGAGGTTAAGGACACAACTTCTGTATTTTACGTTCATTGAAACCATCTCTTATTGTTCTGAATCTCCCAGCGCTGTAATGAAAAGTAGCATTCTAAATGGATGAAATGTTTTCTAGCACCTTTTGTTTCACCTCGGATTCATTTCTTTTTTCATTCTCTCGCGTGTTGCTGTTGTTATCTTTTGCTTTTCTCTTTCATAGAACAATACCACCTCCCATCTCTCTGTCTCGTTCCCCACTGCAGCCTTGACGTTAAGGTTCTCTAAAACTGTTTAATGAGGAACAATGGCTACCTAAGAGTAGCTAGTTAACAAGACACTTGAGAAGGGTGAGTTTCTGCTTTCTCCTCTCGTTGTAAAATCACATCCTTGTAGTCCTATTTAACAACGCTTTTCAAGGCGATTCCACACACTTCCACACACACACGTACTCACAAACACGCAGTGGTACAGCGTACTTAGGTAAAAACACTTTCAAATACTACTTAAGTTGTGTTTTGGGGTATCTGTACTTTAATTTACTATTTGCATTGAACAAAATATGAACTCAACATGCAACAATTTCAAAGATTTTACTGAGTTACATTTCATATAAGGAAATCAGTCAATTGAAATACATTTCTTATGCCCGAATCTATGGATTTCACATGACTGGGAACACAGATACAATATGCATCTGTTGGTCACAGATACATTCAAAAAAAGGTAGGGGCGAGGATTAGAAAAGCAGTATCTGGTGTGACCACCATTTGCCTCATGCAGCGTGACAAATCAAATCAAATCTATTTGTCACATACACATGGTTAGCAGATGTTAATGCGAGTGTAGCGAAATGCTTGTGCTTCTAGTTCCGACAATGCAGTAATAACCACCAAGTAATCTAACTAACAATTCCTAAACTACTGTCTTATACACAGTGTAAGGGGATAAAGAATATGTACATAAGGATATATGAATGAGTGATGGTACAGAGCAGCATAGGCAAGATACAGTAGATGGTATCAAGTACAGTATATATATATATATTTTTTTTACCTTTATTTAACCAGGCAAGTCAGTTAAGAACATATTCTTATTTTCAATGACGGCCTGGGAACAGTGGGTTAACTGCCTGTTCAGGGGCAGAAGGACAGATTTGTACCTTGTCAGCTCGGGGGTTTGAACTCGCAACCTTCCGGTTACTAGTCCAACGCTCTAACCACTAGGCTACGCTGCCGCTTATACATATAAGATGAGTATGTAAACAAAGTGGCATAGTTAAAGTGGCTAGTGATACATGTATTACATAAGGATGCAGTCGATGATATAGAGTACAGTATATACGTATGCATATGAGATGAATAATGTAGGGTAAGTAACATTATATAAGGTAGCATTGTTTAAAGTGGCTAGTGATATATTTACATCATTCCCTTCAATTCCCATTATTAAAGTGGCTGGAGTTGAGTCAGTGTCAGTGTGCTGGCAGCGGCCACTCAATGTTAGTGGTGGCTGTTTAAAAGTCTGATGGCCTTGAGATAGAAGCTGTTTTTCAGTCTCTCGGTCCCAGCTTTGATGCACCTGTACTGACCTCGCCTTCTGGATGATAGCGGGGTGAACAGGCAGTGGCTCGGGTGGTTGATGTCCTTGATGATCTTTATGGCCTTCCTGTAACATCGGGTGGTGTAGGTGTCCTGGAGGGCAGGTAGTTTGCCCCCGGTGATGCGTTGTGCAGACCTCACTACCCTCTGGAGAGCCTTACGGTTGAGGGCGGAGCAGTTGCCGTACCAGGCGGTGATACAGCCCGCCAGGATGCTCTCGATTGTGCATCTGTAGAAGTTTGTGAGTGCTTTTGGTGACAAGCTGAATTTCTTCAGCCTCCTGAGGTTGTTTCTGAGTCGTTTTTCTGGGTCGCTGCATGCGATCCATTCCGTTGTCCTGTTTGTAAGGCAGAACACAGGATCCGCGTCGCGAAAAACATATTCTTGGTCGTACTGATGGTGAGTTGACGCTGATCTTATATTCAGTAGTTCTTCTCGACTGTATGTAATGAAACCTAAGATGACCTGGGGTACTAATGTAAGAAATAACACGTAAAAAAAACAAAAAACTGCATAGTTTCCTAGGAACGCGAAGCGAGGCGGCCATCTCTGTCGGCGCCGGAAGTTGTGACACATCTCCTTCGCATAGAGTTGATCAGGCTGTGGATTGTGGAATGTTGTCCCACTCCTCTTCAATGGCTGTGCGAAGTTGCTGGATGTTGGCAGGAACTAGAACATGCTGTCGTACACGTCGATCCAGAGCAACCCAAACAGATCAATGGGTGACATGTCTGGTGAGTATGCAGGCCATGGAAGGACTGGGACATTTCAGCTTCCAGGAATTGTGTACAGATCCTTGTGACA
>NC_068433.1:42415490-42422990 GCF_023373465.1 Oncorhynchus keta
ATGTGGAGGCTATATACAGGGTGTACCGGTACATAGTCAATGTGGAGGCTATATACAGGGGGTACCGGTACATAGTCAATGTGGAGGCTATATACAGGGGGTACCGGTACAGAGTCAATGTGGAGGCTATATACAGGGGTTACCAGTACAGAGTCAATGTGGGGGCTATATACAGGGGGTACCGGTACATAGTCAATGTGAGGGCTATGTACAGGGGGTACCGGTACATAGTCAATGTTGGGGCTATATACAGGGGGTACCGGTACATAGTCAATGTGGGGGCTATATACAGGGGGTACCGGTACATAGTCAATGTCAATGTGGAGGCTATATACAGGGGGTACCGGTACATAGTCAATGTCAATGTGGAGGCTATATACAGGGGGTACCGGTACATAGTCAATATGGAGGCTATATACAGGAGTTACCAGTACATAGTCAATGTGGGGGCTATGTACAGGGGGTACCGGTACATAGTCAATGCGGGGGCTTTTTACAGGGGGTACCGGTACATATTCAATGTGGGGGCTTTTTACAGGGGGTACCGGTACATAGTCAATGTGGGGGCTATATACAGGGGGTACCGGTACATAGTCAATGTCAATGTAGGGGCTATATACAGGGGGTACTGGTACATAGTCAATGTCAATGTGGGGGCTATATACAGGGGGTACCGGTACATAGTCAATGTCAATGTGGGGGCTATATACAGGGGGTACCAGTACAGAGTCAATGTCAATGTGCGGGGGCACCGGTATTGAGGTAACATGTACATGTAGGTAGAGATATTAAAGTGACTATGCATAGATAATAACAGAGAGTAGCAGCAGCGTTCCAGAGAGAGGGGGGGTGCAATGCAAATAGTCTGGCTAGCCATTTCATTAGCTGTTCCAGAGTCTTATGGCTTGGGGGTAGAACCTATTTAGGGGCATCTTGGACCTAGACTTGGCGCTCCAGTACCGCTTGCCATGCGGTAGCAGAGAGAACAGTCTATGACTAGGGTGGCTGGAGTCTTTGACAATTTTTAGGGCCTTCCTCTCACACCGCCTGGTATAGAGTTCCTGGATGGCAGGAAGCTTGGCCCCAGTGATGTTCTGGTCCGTACGCATTACCCTCTGTAGTGCCTTGCGATCGGAGGCTGAGCAGTTGCCAAAGCAGGCAGTGATGCAACTCGTCAGGATGCTCTCGATGGTGCAGTTGTAAAACCTTTTGAGGATCTGAGGACCCCTGCCAAATCTTTTCAGTCTCCTGAGGGGGAATAGGTTTTGTCGTGAGACTGTCTTGCTGTGCTTGGACCATGTTAGTTTGTTGGTGATGTGGACGCCAAGGAACTTGAAACTCTCAACCTGCTCCACTACAGCCCCATCGATGAGAATGGGGGTGTGCTCGGTCCTCCTTTTCCTGTAGTCCACATTCATCTCCTTTGTTTTGTTCACGTGGAGGGAGAGGAGAGGTTTTTGTCCTTGCACCACACGGTCAGGTCTTTGACCTCTTCCCTGTAGGCTGTCCCATCGTTGTCGGTGATCAGGCCTACTACTGTTGTGTCATCAGCAAACTTAATGATGGTGTTGGAGTCGTGCCTGGACGTGCAGTCCTGAGTGAACAGGGAGTACAGGAGGGGGCTGAGCATGCACCTCTGAGGGGCCCCCGTGTTGAGGATCAGCGTGGCCGATGTGTTTTTACCTACCCTTACCACCTGGGGGCGGCCCGTCAGGAAGTCCAGGATCCAGTTGCAGAGGAAGTGTTTAGTCCCAGGGTCTTTAGCTTAGTGATGAGCTTTGAGGGCACTATGGTGTTGAACACTGAGCTGTAGTCAATGAACAGCATTGTGTTGCTTTTGTCCAGGTGTGAAAGGGCAGTGTGGAGTGCAATAGAGATTGCATCAACTGTGGATCTGTTGGCGTGGTATGCAAATTGGAGGGTGTCTAGGGTTTCTGGGATAATGGTGTTGATGTGAGCCATGATCAGCCTTTCAAAGCATTTCATGGCTACAGCCGTGAGTGCTACGGGTCGGTAGTCATATAGGCAGGTTACCTTAGTGTTCTTGGGCACATGGGCTATGGTGGTCTGCTTGAAACATGTTGGTATTACAGACTCAGACAGGGAGAGGTTGAAAATGCCAGTGAAGACACTTGCCAGTTGTTCAGCGCATGGTCAGAGTACACGTCCTGGTAATCCGTCTGGCCCTGCAGCCTTGTGAATGTTGACCTGTTTGAAGGTCTTACTCACATTGGCTGTGGAGAGCGTGATCACATAGTCGTCCGGAACAGCTGATGATCTCATACATGTTTCAGTGTTACTTGCCTCGAAGCAAGCATAGAAATGATTTAGCTCGTCTGGTAGGCTCGTGTCACAGGGCAGCTCTAGGCTGTGCTTCTCTTGTAGTCTGTAATAGATTGCAAGCCCTGCCACATCCGACGAGCGTCGAAGCTGGTGTAGTACGACTTGATCTTTGTGTATGGGCGCTTTGCCTGTTTGATGGTTCGTCGGAGGGCATAGCGGGATTTCTTGTACGTTTCTGGGTTAGAGTCCCGCTCCTTGAATGCGGCAGTTTTACCCTTTATCTCAGTGCAAATGTTGTCTGTAATCCATGGCTTCTGGTTGGGGTATGTATGTATGTATAGATAGATAGATAGATAGATAGATAGATAGATAGATAGATAGATAGATAGATAGATAGATAGATAGATAGATAGATAGATAGATAGATAGATAAAAGTGAAATAAACAATAAAAATGAACATTAAACCGTTTCAAAGGAATACAGACATTTCAAATGTCATTATGACTGTGTACAGTGTTATAACGATGTTCACAATGTATCTCTCACACACACACACACACACACTGTGCCGTGCTCTGCGCGGGCCCTTTAAGAGCTGAGCCCATCTCTAACAGCTTACAGGGAGGGGAGGGTAGGAGGAGGGACAGAGACAGAGGGAGGGAGGGTGTGAGGCTGAGTGTGTGTGAGCGCTACAGAGAGAGAGAGAGAGAGAGAGAGAGAGAGGGAACAGTCTCCGTTGTCTAAGAGGTTGAAGGATCAATAGAGAGGCTTGTTGTGGCGGTTGTGATTCTGTTCCGTCTGTGTGTCGGAGCTGCATGGTGTTAGAAGGAGGAATCCTAGTTCCCACAGACCTATTCCAGCATGCTCACAGACCCTGAGCTACCTCAGGAGTTTAACAGGTACGTACGCTCTTACTCTCTCTCTCACACACACACACACACACACACACTCGTGCTGACACGCACGCTCAGGCAGACCGCGGGGAGAGAGGGACGACAGGACTGTGAGGGAGAGGGAAAGAGGGAAAGAGGCAGGGAGGGAGGGAGAAGGAGAGCTAGTGTTTTGTTGTTGTTGAAGTGTTTGTGAAGGAGAAAGTGCTGCTTGGTGTAAAACTGTTTGCTGAAACAAAATAGTGTTTGCTGAGTTCCAAGGCTTTAATAGTTTGTTAGGTAGATCGATCGAGAGAGAGAGAGAGAGAGAGAGAGAGAGAGAGATAAAGGAAATGAGATTATGAGAGAGGGAAAGATACAAAGTTTGTTTGGCCGTCCTGTGCCTTTTGGCGATACCAAGTGCAAAGCTTGAGCAAACTGGTTGTGTGTGTGTGTGTGTGTGTGTGTGTGTGTGTGTGTGTGTGTGTGTGTGTGTGTGTGTGTGTGTGTGTGTGTGTGTGTGTGTGTGTGTGTGTGTGTGTGTGTGTGTGTGTGTGTGTGTGTTGTCAGCTGTGGTAATCAGTGACACTGAGAAGTGATCTGTGACTTTGGCCCTGCTCTCCCTCTCTCTCTCTCTCTCTCCTCTCTTTTCTCTCCCTCTCTCTCTCTCCCTCTCTCTCTCTCCCTCTCTCTCTCTCTCTCTCTCTCTCTCTCTCTCCCCTCTCTCTCTCCCTCTCTCTCTCTCTCTTCCTCTTTCCCTCCCTCACTCTCTCCACTGCACACATTCCAGTTTAACTAAGTTGTTCAATGTCAACATGTTCATTGCCGTGTTCAAGCAGCAGTGTTACTCACTGTCTGTCTACCTGTCTCTGTGTGTGTGTGTGTGTGTGTTCATGTGTGTGTGCGTGTGTGTGTGTGTATGTGTGTCTGTGACAAACTTTATGTCCTTACTCTGTTTCTATGTGCTGAGGTGAGAGCGTGAACAGTGGGATTCAGTTTGACAAGAGTTTCTCAGAAAGTTCCCATTCACCAGCTAACTACCTGACTGTCAGAGAATCAATCTACAGTTCACTATTCAGAATGCCTGGCAACTAGTTGTACTTCTGCTTTATCTGAGGGGCTATTTCGAGACCCTGAGATAAGAAAGCTCACATTCATGTCGAGATGCTATCGAACATGAGCAAAGTGTTCAGGGTGGGAGAATTGTTGGGTTGTTTTTACAGAATTATCTCATGGTATATTTCCGTAGATGAAATAGAACACAAACACAGTAAATGTTAAAAGCCTACATTTAAACAAAATGTCCAATCTTTTATTTGTAGATCGTAAACTAAAATATTCACACACATGATCTCACAGCTAAGTGGGATTGTTTCTCTGTCGTTACAGCCACAGCTGTCTGTTGAGAGGGTTGATGTTTTTTACATGTATTTTATTCAAACTTTATTTAACCAGGCAAGTCAGTTTAAGAACAAATTCTTATTTACAACGACGGCCTATGTTTTCCTCTGTTGTGTGAGAGAGGTGGAAATATTCTCACCGATTTACAGTTCACGTCGACAACAAAACGGGCTTTGCTGGGGAATAATGGCTGTTTGATGTTAATGCCCTGAAAGAAAGATTACCCATAATACCCTGTTTTAATGCCAGTATTTTTTTGATACACGCCCCTCTCTCACTTGACTTTTATTGCATTAAAGTACTGTACTGTTTTGCCAGATCAAACTAATCTTTCGTTTGGAGATAAACTCGATGGGTTTTAACCCTGAATTAACAACACATTTTTATGTCGCGGTAATGTGTTTTTAACAAGTCATCTGTCCGCAAAGCGGGGAAGAGAGAAAAGATAACGACAGCAGACTATGTGTTATTAAAAATGTAAAGGATTACATGTAAAAGCAGAACGTATGGAGATAAATGCAGGGATTACATTGACTTAGAAAACGTCTGGTTAAAAGTCTGCTCTCCAGTAATGTACTCGATCAGTGGATAAGGAAGGAGGAAAGGGCAAACTGTGCCGGCTCGTGTATGTGTAAACGGTGTAGTGTGTATTTATGAGTGTGAGGCTCTCTACTGTGTGTGTGTGTGTGTGTGTGTGTGTGTGTGTGTGTGTGTGTGTGTGTGTGTGTGTGTGTGTGTGTGTGTGTGTGTGTGTGTGTGTGTGTGTGTGTGTGTGTGTGTGTGTGTGTGTGTGTGTGTGTGTGTGTGTGTGTGCGTGAGAGAGAGAGAGAGTTGTGCATTAGTCTCTTCAACGCAGAGGGAGAGAGAGTGTATGAGTGCAGTGTGTGTGTGTGTGTGTGTGTGTGTGTGTGTGTGTGTGTGTGTGTGTGTGTGTGTGTGTGTGTGTGTGTGTGTGTGTGTGTGTGTGTGTGTGTGTGTGTGTGTGTGTGTGTGTGTGTGTGTGTGTGTGTGTGTGTGTGTGCGTGAGAGAGAGAGAGAGTTGTGCATTAGTCTCTTCAACGCAGAGGGAGAGAGTGAGTGCAGTGTGTGTGTGTGTGTGTGTGAGACATACCATCATCGGTCCCGATTCTTTCTGTTCCTGCGTCTCTGTAAGTGTTCACTTTTCTTTCTTTCTCTCTCATCCGTCTCTCCGCTCTCGTTCACCGCCGCGTTGATCTGTCTTCTGCTTCAGTTATGACTTGTCAGGAGAAGAAAAGTGAGACGCAGACGATTACTGTGCTCTAATGTTGCTGGGTTTGTAGCTGCTTTAAAAGTTCTGTCCCCATAACACAGTACATGTATGTTTTGTACAGTGTGCAGGGCAATGAGCTGAGCTGGCTATGTGACGGGAAGGAATTCTCCTTCCTTTTTGTTGCCTCTTGATGAGTTTAAGGTGTAATTGATGGAAACAAGATGAGAATGGTTTGTTTTGAGGAGATGTATCATCCAGGCGTCCTTCGTTAACGGGGAATGAACAGATTGAGATGTTGAATAGATTGGCCGACGCAGGAACGTTCATGTTCATGTTATATTTTGACTGGATTGGTTTTTAGCACGGAGTACATCACAACCACTTTCGTACCATTTACAGTCATTTATGCCGCCTGATATTTCAATATGCGATGATGATGAGATGAATATGTTATTATTTGTCATTGTTATAATTATACACGCGTGTATTAACGTGATTATTACAATGTCATGTTATTATTGTCTTTGTAATATTGTACTTATGTTGTTGTATATTCTGGTATAATTATGAATCATTCTTACGTTTTCTCACCTGAATGTTGTTCAGTTGTGAAAATACTAGTGATTGGACGGCTTCTTCAGATACATTGGCAGCTTTACTAAGAATGTCTATGATGCTTGTATGACCTACTCAAATAGAGGGATTTCTCGGACATAGCTGTGGTATGAGTGTATGTGTGTGAGTTATCTGACAGATTCTGTGGCCAAACTGACAGATTCCACAGAGAGAGAGAGAGAGAGAGAGGGAGAGAGAGGGAGAGAGAGAGAGAGAGAGAGAGACAGAGGGAGAGAGAGAGACAGAGAGGGAGAGGGAGAGAGGGAGAGAGAGGGAGAGAGAGAGAGAGAGAGAGAGAGAGAGAGAGGGAGAGAGAGAGAGAGAGAGAGAGAGAGAGAGAGAGAGATGGAGAGTGAGAGGGAGAGGGAGAGGGAGAGGGAGAGGGAGAGGGAGTGAAGGTAAAGAGGAACAGAGAGAGAGGGTAACCGAAAGAGAGGAAAGAGAGATGCAGAAGTAAAGGGAAAAGAGGCGAGTTTGATCGTAAAGAGGGGGCAGAGAAGAGGAAGGGGACTCCTAGGGGTGCTGAGGGGAGCAGTGTGGAACTCTCACTCTCTACCGTTTGTCCCTGTGGGTTTATTGGGGGTCGTGGTGCAATGTCGCATTTTATGAGTGGGTCCACACCGGTTGTCTAAACACCTAAATGTGCCTTATTAGTTCAACTGCATAAATGGTTTTACAAGAACACTTTAATGGTTTGTGTTGATTTCTGCTGCTAAGATAATATGTAGAAATGTGGTAGAAATGTGTATTTAAGTGTGTCGTCGTTGCATTGGTATTGCATTGTTATACAGGATGGGATATTATTATAAAGTATGACAGTGGATTTGAACTGCGGTAGTGTAATTTGTTACTGTTTGAAACTTCTAAATTGAATGGAATTGATTCAGGAATTAAGGGAATCAAAGTGTGTAATGTGAATTAAAGTTGAATTGTATTGAATTGGACTTATGTGGCATTAACTAGAAAAGCATTGGGGATTAAAATGGTTAAGTGTTTTAAAGGGACAGGGTGGCTGTTACGGACTGTTATGAGAAAGCGGAGTACAGTGTGTGTGGGTGTGTGTGTGATTGAGTGGTGTGTCCGTCTGAACACTAATGCAG
>NC_068433.1:42427990-42450490 GCF_023373465.1 Oncorhynchus keta
AGGAGAGCTGTGAAAGGAGGAAGGATGGAGGGGTGAGAGGGGGACGGAGGGAAGAGAGGAGGGCACAGCAGAGGGGAGGAAAGAGGGGGGATGGAGGGGTGAGAGAAGGAGAGGAGAGGGTGTTGTGTCTAACCTCAGGAATATTCCGGAGTCACAGCATCCAACAGACTGGGTTCTTGTTCTCCTAAGAGGTGTGAGACCTGCCCAAAAGTTGATCTTAGATACACAGACCTAGGATCAGCTCCCCCCGCTGCTAACCTGAAGTATTAGGCGGTAAAACCCCAAACTTACCTTAGATCAGTGTCCAGGGATACTACTCCAGTCCTGTGTGGTGTCTAGAGGACATGGGAGGAGTGCAGCGAGGTTTGGACAGGACATGGGTTGAGGGGCGGTGGTCTAGTTGAGGTGCGGTAGACTGGTTGAGGTGGGGTGGACTGAGGGCGGTTGTGTGTGTGTGTGTGAGGAGGGGCTATGTTTATCGGAGTGGTGTGTGTAGGGTCGGTGTGTGTGTGTGTGTGTGTGTGTGTGTGTGTGTGTGTGTGTGTGTGTGTGTGTGTGTGTGTGTGTGTGTGTGTGTGTGTGTGTGTGTGTGTGTGTGTGTGTGTGTGTGTGTGTGTGTGTGTGTGTGTGTGTGTGTAGCAGAAACAAAAGGCTCCAGTGTGTGAGAGTGAAAGGAGGTAAAGTAAACAGCCTGTGATGAGAACAGACCTGCAGTGTGTGTGTGTGTGTGTGTGTGTGTGTGTGTGTGTGTGTGTGTGTGTGTGTGTGTGTGTGTGTGTGTGTGTGTGTGTGTGTGTGTGTGTGTGTGTGTGTGTGTGTGTGTGTGTGTGTGCGTGTGTGTGTGTGTTCCTGTGTGTGTGTGTGTTCCTGTGTGTGTGTTCCTGGGTGTGCGTGCGTGCGTGTCGCATGGCCTGTAGTTGATACAGCTGGGCCTTCCTCTCTCCCTGCCCAGAGTGTGAAACACTGGGGGAACTCAACACACACTTTCTAACGTTTCACAGATGATAAAGACATATATTTAGAAATATCACAATTGTTTTCATTTCTACTCTATGTTGTTGTTTTTGGAAAAACCAGTCTTACAATTTCCTTTCATTTGATCATTTAAAATCATGTGTCACCATCACTGCTGCTGTGTTTAAAGCATGTGTGGAATTCTGGAATAGGCATGTGCAGATAGTAGAATATACAAGTTAGCATATAGGCATATTGATATAGATAGAAGACTATATAAATATATACAGTATATATATATATATATATATATATATATATATATATATATATATATATATATATATATATGGGTGTAAGCACGATGTAGCAATTTACCATTATACATGTGGACTATCGACAGAACCATAGATTTAGTGATTTTCTTCCCATCCATGGCGCGTGGTTAAAGTCCCAGTCCCATAACTGCTGTGAGCTTTTCTCAGACCTTCCCTGCAGCGAGGAAACACTATATCTTGTTTGCCTTCATTTTTGTCATAAAGCAAATAAGCAGTAAATGATGTCTGAAAGTGGATCTGCGTGGAGGAACAACACCAGTGAAGCCCAAGGAAAGCCAATAAATAGAGGGGATATAATCTGTTTCCAGGTCAGTGTTAAGGTCCTGGAGTGTTGTAGTTCTAGACCACAGTGGTACTGTTGGACTGGCCTGAGTCTGAAACAGACACACAGGTTGTGTCCCAACACACATATTCACGTTGTAAATAGTAGGCATTTTGGGTACGCGAAAATAGAAGGTTTTATATTATGTGACATTTTGGACATTTTGTATGCTTTAAATGCCAGGATGTCACACTCATTTCGGATTTTCATCTAGTAGAATTCACTGCACACTATTGAGGAACGAGAATAGCTGATAATCAGTGACGTTCTGTAACAAAATACACAAATGACGGAAAACAATGCAATTGCGCATTGGATGAAGCATTCTTGGTATAGGTGCTTAGCACATTGGATTTTACTAAACAGTACGTTGTAAATAGTATGTAGTACGATTAGTACACAGTATGCAGTTGTAGGAAGTAGTAGAAAAGACGGATTTCAGACACAGCCCCAGACTAGACAGAGGTGACTGGATTACTGGACTATTAATTAATACAGTGTAGAATTAAAAACAGAGAGCTCACTGAATACTGGCAGCTGCCACTCACTTCCTTGAAGAAACACTCAATACATTTGGCATCTGTTTGGACCTCTAGGGACAGCGGTCCTGCTCAGAAGGTTTACGTATTCTCCTGTTTGGACCTCTAGGGACAGCGGTCCTGCTCAGAAGGTTTACGTATTCTCCTGTTTGGACCTCTAGGGACAGCGGTCCTGCTCAGAAGGTTTAAGTATTCTCCTGTTTGGACCTCTAGGGACAGCGGTCCTGCTCAGAAGGTTTACGTATTCTCCTGTTTGGACCTCTAGGGACAGCGGTCCTGCTCAGAAGGTTTACGTATTCTCCTGTTTGGACTTCTAGGGACAGCGGTCCTGCTCAGAAGGTTTACGTATTCTCCTGTTTGGACCTCTAGGGACAGCGGTCCTGCTCAGAAGGTTTACGTATTCTCCTGTTTGGACCTCTAGGGACAGCGGTCCTGCTCAGAAGGTTTATGTATTCTCCTGTTTGGACCTCTAGGGACAGCGGTCCTGCTCAGAAGGTTTACGTATTCTCCTGTTTGGACCTCTAGGGACAGCGGTCCTGCTCAGAAGGTTTACGTATTCTCCTGTTTGGACCTCTAGGGACAGCGGTCCTGCTCAGAAGGTTTACGTATTCTCCTGTTTGGACCTCTAGGGACAGCGGTCCTGCTCAGAAGGTTTACGTATTCTCCTGTTTGAACCTCTAGGGACAGCGGTCCTGCTCAGAAGGTTTACGTATTCTCCTGTTTGGACCTCTAGGGACAGCGGTCCTGCTCAGAAGGTTTACGTATTCTCCTGTTTGGACCTCTAGGGACAGCGGTCCTGCTCAGAAGGTTTACGTATTCTCCTGTTTGGACCTCTAGGGACAGCGGTCCTGCTCAGAAGGTTTACGTATTCTCCTGTTTGGACCTCTAGGGACAGCGGTCCTGCTCAGAAGGTTTACGTATTCTCCTGTTTGGACCTCTAGGGACAGCGGTCCTGCTCAGAAGGTTTACGTATTCTCCTGTTTGGACCTCTAGGGACAGCGGTCCTGCTCAGAAGGTTTACGTATTCTCCTGTTTGGACCTCTAGGGACAGCGGTCCTGCTCAGAAGGTTTACGTATTCTCCTGTTTGGACCTCTAGGGACAGCGGTCCTGCTCAGAAGGTTTACGTATTCTCCTGTTTGGACCTCTAGGGACAGCGGTCCTGCTCAGAAGGTTTACGTATTCTCCTGTTTGGACCTCTAGGGACAGCGGTCCTGCTCAGAAGATTTACGTATTCTCCTGTTTGGACCTCTAGGGACAGCGGTCCTGCTCAGAAGGTTTACGTATTCTCCTGTTTGGACCTCTAGGGACAGCGGTCCTGCTCAGAAGGTTTACGTATTCTCCTGTTTGGACCTCTAGGGACAGCGGTCCTGCTCAGAAGGTTTACGTATTCTCCTGTTTGGACCTCTAGGGACAGCGGTCCTGCTCAGAAGGTTTACGTATTCTCCTGTTTGGACCTCTAGGGACAGCGGTCCTGCTCAGAAGGTTTACGTATTCTCCTGTTTGGACCTCTAGGGACAGCGGTCCTGCTCAGAAGGTTTACGTATTCTCCTGTTTGGACCTCTAGGGAGAGCGGTTCTGCTCAGAAGGTTTACGTATTCTCCTGTTTGGACCTCTAGAGACAGCGGTCCTGCTCAGAAGGTTTACGTATTCTCCTGTTTGGACCTCTAGGGACAGCGGTCCTGCTCAGAAGGTTTACGTATTCTCCTGTTTGTCTCCTCTCTCTCAAACAGAATTGTTGTTGGTGTCAGCACTGGAAATACAGTTTCGAATCTTATGCTCCAAGCCTGTTGCTCCTCGCATGTCTGACTTTCAGCATATACATTAGTGTTTCGTATTCTCATCCCTCCTTCTACCCCCCCCCTCTCTCTCCACCCCCCTCTCCCTCCTCTCACCCTGGGTCATTGTAACAGTAGCTTCAAGGCTGAACGAGAGCCTTTGAAAGCACTTAGGGAGACGCTGCCAGCCGTATAAAACTCTATTATTGGAACATATTCATTTTGTCCCTATTCACCGGGGGCACATTTATGTTGGGGAGAGTTCATCTAATAGATGCCACTGTTCTTCCCCTCCCTCTGCTTTCAATGGGAAACAAAGGCAAAGTAACAAATGCACAGCCTCTATGTTTGTTATTTTCACTGGTATTGTCAGGACCGAGGTTTTCATACACATCACTGTCAGCGTGCTGCTGGAGTGAAAGGGCCTGTGTCAGGCCTCGGCCATTTGTCATAAGATGTCAGCCCAACCTGGCTCCATTTGCAGTAATGGGTTATTGCGTACCGTGTGTGTGTGTGTGTGTGTGTGTGTGTGTGTGTGTGTGTGTGTGTGTGTGTGTGTGTGTGTGTGTGTGCGTGCGTGCGTGCGTGCGTGCGTGCGTGCGTGCGTGCGTGCGTCTGCGTCTGTGTGTGTGCTGAAAGGACCTGATGGTAAACATGGATGTGATTGTGTTTGAAGGTCTAAAGAGCTTTTCCTCTGGCTAGCGGATGTAGATGATTTACTGTATATTATTATAGTGGGTATTATCTGCAGAGAGAGAGAGAGGTCTTGGGATTCAGAGACACAGAGAGCCATTGGGGACCATTGAATAATAGGGAATTAATAATGATGAACTATTTCTATAAATATAACTATTGAAATGAATCAACGACTAGTGTTTCTCCCACTGTCACCCACAGCTCATATTACATCCCTGAATGTTTCATACTCACTCTCCCCCTCTCTCTCTCCCTCTCTTCTTTCTCTCTCTCTGTTTTTTCCAGGATGTCTTCCAAGCGACCAATCTCTCCATATGGGGGGACAGATGGAGAGGTAGTCATGGCAACCAGCAGACAGAGACTGGAAGAGGAAGAGAGAGATGATGGACAGGCTGTCATGCACCTCCCCCTGACTCCCTACTGCAGCAAGGTGTCCCCCCGCTCGCCCCGCCCCCTGGACAGCCCCCCCACCCTGCACAGTGCCATGGTAAAACAACCTCTCGTTGTCTTCATATCATATAACTGCTCTTATTGGCTACTTGGCTTTGTTTCGACTCTTCTAATTGGTCGTCTGGAGTTTTAAATCCTGCCACACTGTCAAGGTGGAAGTTGGCACTTAAGGACTGGTCTAGGATCAGTTTATCCTCATTTATCCTTCATTAGACTGTAATCACAGAGAGTTGTAGTTATGGCATCCGGTTTTGAAGTAACACATACTTCCAACAGAGGAAATAATATTGGGGGGAAACTGGACACATTCGATGCTCCAGAGTGCTCTTATGGTGTGAACCGCGTTTCCTTTTTGTTTTAGTGTGAAAGACCGTGTCTGTGCTGTATCGAGGCATGGAGACGGCGAGGCATGGAGACGTGGGACATGTGTGACTGTCAGTGTGAGCCATGTCAGTGAGTCATGTTCTGCTGGGAAAAGGGTGACTGTGTGTGGTGACAGTAAATGCATATAATCATTGGGGTGTGTGTGTGTGTGTGTGTGTGTGTGTGTGTGTGTGTGTGTGTGTGTGTGTGTGTGTGTGTGTGTGTGTGTGTGTGTGTGTGTGTGTGTGTGTGTGTGTGTGTGTGCGTGCGCGCGCGTGCGTGCGTGCGTGCGTGCGTGTGTAGCCTCAGTAACCCTCATAGTTTCCTCGCGTTAGCCTCACGTTGAACGACACCTGAGGAGCAGCTAGCTGAAAGCAGCACATTGTCTTCAGACCTTTCATCTGTACTGCTGATAAACCACCACACAGCAAATGTTGTGAGATGACTCTGGCTGTAAAACAATGAAAGGGTGATTAAGGACCATAATGGTAAGCTAATTCTGTAATTAACCTGCTGATTGCACATCAGACTGGACTCTGCTGCCTGTCAGACAACAGTCACTGACTGTAAACCAAAGTCCTCTTTCCCGCTCTCCCACCGGGAAGATAGACGTTGTCATGGCATGCTGTTGACAGTAGGTTTTGGACCTGATGTTTGGGAGACTACAGGTTATAGCCTTTGTAATGTTCAGATAATAGTGGGAGGTATTTTAAAACTGAGACATTAGATCAGGCATTGGTTTGAAATGTTAACACGTTTAGTAATGATTATTGTTTTAAGTGTGATGAATCACGTATTAATGAATAATTAAAGTATAATTATATTTCCTTTTATTATTATTATTATTATTATTATTATTATTACTTAGGCCTATGCTACAAATATAATCTCCAAATTCCGTACGTATTTCAACACTATAAATTCCACTATACAGGAGATGCGATTTGAGCCAGTTGGTTGACTGACAGCAGAATCAGTAAAAAGGAGAAGGAGGGGTGCGCTCGCATAATATTTGATGTGGATTATTAAAGCGCGACCGAGCCGTCTCCTGGACAGGGTGGATTTAGCGCAAACGGCAAGGCTTGGCATTTGTAAGATGTTAAGTTTTGCTACGGCTTTACCCTCTCAATCCGCTCTGCGCTGAC
Source organism: Oncorhynchus keta (assembly GCF_023373465.1). Taxonomy (NCBI): domain Eukaryota; kingdom Metazoa; phylum Chordata; class Actinopteri; order Salmoniformes; family Salmonidae; genus Oncorhynchus; species Oncorhynchus keta. The sequence goes on from NC_068433.1 coordinate 42,434,574, forward strand.
TGGCAGAAGAGTTGAGAGAGAGAGAGCTTTACACCGCGCGCCTCGGAGGGGCTTTGTCACGGCAATTGTATAAAGTGATATGGGAGAGGACATGGACTGCGCTCGTCCCCGGGTAGTGGCGGCTGTAGAGGCAGCATCCGCCAGGAGATTACCGCGCTTTATCTTGTCATGGTAAATTAACACGGCAGCGAGGCGCGCTCCCCAACACACTGACCTCTTCATCTCTCCAAGCTGCCACTCCGAGTTGAGAGGAGAGGAGAGGAGGTGCAGTTAAAAAAACGAACACTTTCCCCCCCTCGTGTGTGTTTGTAGAAGTAAATGAAGGTGCGCATTTATCCTTTCTTTCTTTCTCCACTTCTTCCCTGAGTTGTAAGGTTAGCAGACCAATCAAACAGTTGAATTGTGTTAGCGTGGGCAGGATTTCACAGACAGGTAGTAATGGATAGGTATTAATTACTGTACCCTTTGTCCGTTTAATAATGTCCTGCCGCGCGCTCAAGAAACAAAAAAACAGCAACAACAACAATATGCATCTGCTTATTTCAGGTCCAGATTCTCCAGGCGCCGCCTGCCTTCGATTCGATTTTTTTTCGTATGAATTTTGACAGATTTGAAGCAGCACACCAAGCACTTAAACCAAACGCAGTGGTCACACTTAGTTTCTCCTGCCAGTGCTGTCATAATGAATAAACACATGCTTGCTTGTAGACAATTAAGGGCCGCTTAAAAATATTGGCATGCATTGATTTAATAAACTGTTATTTAAAATATACAAAATAAAGCTGCGCATTTCTGTTTAGGTAAATTTAACTGGAATAGCTCGACCATTTTGTGCAATGATTTAAAAACAAAATAGATCATAGGAGTATTATTATTATTGCATTTTAATATATATATATATATATATATATATATATATATATATATATATATATATATATATATGTATATATGTATATATATATATTTTTTTTAATTTTTTTTTATTTTTTAAGTTGTGATTATTATTGTGAAATTGTAAAATATACATTATTAGATAAAATAAGAACACGTTTTTCCTACAGTGTGTGGATGGGATGGTCTTTGTAGGTTATGTGAGGTGAGTATTTGTCCTCCAAGCTGAGATAAGATGGGGGGTGGGGTAAGGAGTGCGGGGTAGGGTTAGGCTGTGAGTAGGCCAACCGTTTGTGTGCGGATGCCACAACAGACTCAGAGTCAGAGAGCAGACGAGGTGTGTGTTTAGGCTCACGCTAAAGGGATTGGGATTGTTTGAGCAGTGTCTGTGTGTGTGTGTGTGTGTGTGTATGGCAGCGCTGGCTTAAGACCAGTGAGTAGGTGTCAGTGTCACATCCAGGAGCAAGCACTTACATCCCTCTAGTGTGTGTGTGTGTGTGTGTGTGTGTGTGTGTGTGTGTGTGTGTGTGTGTGTGTGTGTGTGTGTGTGTGTGTGTGTGTGTGTGTGTGTGTGTGTGTGTGTGTGTGTGTGTGTGTGTGTGCGCGCTTCAGATGCCTCCTGTGACTCCCACTGCCAGATTGGCCATGCCTTAATTGTCGACACCACGGCACCACACATTAAACACATACACCGTCCCAACTTGGAGACATGGCAGGGAATTGCACCCCCTCAATTGCTACTGTTAGTGTTGCTCTGTTCTGCTTCAAACCCACACAGGGTGGAGGGGTGTGTGTGCTCTGATGTACCCAGAGAGAGAGAAATAGAGGCAAAGGGAAAGACAGAAGGACTGAGAGAGAGAGAGAGAGAGAGGGACGGAAACAGAGAGAAAAAAAGAAAGAAACAGAGACCCTCTAAGGTAAATGGGTAGGTTTCTCCTGGAGGGCAACGGAGAGAAGGAAGGAGGGAAGAGGAAGACGGAGGAATAAAAAGAGAGAGGGAACAGCAGCATCTGTGCTGGCGGATGGAAAAAATAGCATTTTGCATTTTTTTTGGCAAGAGTTAAGTGTGTTTAAATCTGCCTCTCCTCACAGATGAGCTTAAGAAGACAAAAGTTGTTTAATTCTGTTCCCATGCAGAGGCACTAAAGGGATAAAGAACGGAGAGAGAGAAGGAGAGAGAGGAGGAGAGGGAGAGAAGGAGAGAGGCGCAGTTTCACTTTGTTACAGCCGTTCGGAAGAGAATTGACATCTGCAAACTAAAGGCAGCAGAACCACCCACACTGTCAGCCTGCCACATCAAATACATAGACTCACACTCACTGGCGCATGCTACAAACATACTGGCACTCACACAAACATACTTAAACACCACCCAAACATACACAGACATGCATACACACATAGACACACACAGACAATGACAAATAAGCATTCTTTCTTTTTTAGACAGAGTCTAACATTTACAGTATTTATAAATACATTTTTATTATTAAAAACATGCTCTCTCTAGCATGTGCACACACACACACACACACACACACACACACACACACACACACACACACACACACACACACACACACACACACACACACACACACACACACACACACACACACACACACACACACACACACACACACACACACACGCACACGCACACAGACAAATACAATCAGGTCTCTGTAGGTTGTCAGGCGGATTCCTGAGTTGGACTTGCCGTTTGTTGTGGTCTTCTGCAGGCTACTTGAATAGCTTGAGTAAATATGTTGTCAGTGTATGGCGGGTGGATTATAGTATGGAGGGAGAGTATACGCCATTTCAATTGGTGCTATGTGGATGACAGTCAAAATGTAGCCGGCTTTGAGGAGGAATCATGTTGTATTAATTCTCTTTGATGAAGAAATGACCCTCATTATGGCCGTCTCAAGATGACGTGTGCAGATTTGAAGAAGGGAGGGAAAGAGATCCGAGCATACTCCGCCATCCCTCCATCTCGCTCTCTTTTCTGTTTGTTTTTCTTTTCAAGATGTCTTTTCTAGAAATAAAGAGTGCTGCTTCGCTAAGTATGCGGTGGATTAAATCAATGGGATGTGACAGGTGTGACTGGGCTGGTGGAGATGCCATGCTTCACTAATGTGGGCATATCCAGTCACAACCGATGGAAAACCTCTGCCATTCTCCTCTCTCTCTCTCTCTCTCTCTCTCTCTCTCTCTCTCTCTCTCTCTCTCTCTCTCTCCTCTTCCCCTTTGGCTGTTTCTGGTCTCATCAATAAGGTTCTCATGTGACTTCCCTTATCCTAGGAGGGAAGGATGGAGAGACTGTGTTAATCACATCATTGTAACAGTAATAAAAAGTTCAAACCAAGCCCCCCCCCCCTCCGTCCCGTCCCGTCCCGTCCACTGCACACAGAACCCCCCTGACGCCCCACACCTGCACCCCTCCCCCCCGACGGTTTACCAGCACACAGTAAGCATGCTCCAGTGTCAGCCAAGAGAGAGAGCGAGAGAGAGAGAACAAACACCATTGTAAATACAACCTATATTTATGTTTATTTATTTTCCTTTTTGTACTTGAACTGTTTGCCCATCTTTACAATACTGTCGTCATAATATGACATTTTAAATGTCTCCAGTTAATTACTGTTCGTTTTTTGATAGCTTATTTCACTTTTCCTTATTATCTATTTCACTTCCTTTGGCAATGTAAACATATGTTTCCTATGCAAATATAGCCCATTGAATTGGAATTGAATTGAGAGAGCGAGAGAAAGATCGAAAGATGAAAGTTCTGTATAGCCTTCAGTGATCAGCAGACTAGATGGCCACCTCATTAGAAACGTGGAGACCATGGGACAAAAACACAGAACCGCCACTATTATACTTTACCGAGACCAAGGAACCTGGCGACATGTCTCACCTATTGAATTTCACTTTTTCCACTAGCGTTCATTCACGTCCCTAAAACCCATCTGTGAGTGAATTATTGAACGTGTTGACTTCCTCTCTGGGGTGTGAGTGAGTGAACATGTATACAGTCCCTAGGAGGAGTCGGGGAAAGTGACAGCACTTTCCCAGGTGAGAATCTGTTCCCTTCTGGACTTTGCTCGTCTCTCTGCTATAACGTGCCGGGGTTCGTTGACAATGAAAGCCATATTAATATTACAAGGTGAAACCAACTGACTTCAGACCTGCTGAATGATCTGCTGTGGATGGTGCAGTTCATAGTAGACAGTTACGGTATGTGGCAGCGATATTCACCAGGAAACTACTGTACCTCCATCAGGAAATGAGTTCAGTATTAGTACCTCATCTGCTCAATAAAAGCTCACAGGCGTGTAGAGATATCATTTACAAAGTGAATCCGATATCAGGGTATGTGTGTGTTTGTTTAATTTATCCTTTATTTAACTAGGCAAGTCAGTTAGGAACAAATTGTAAATTCTTATTTACAATGACTCTAACCCGGACGACGCCCTATAGGAGCACGGCCGGTTGTGTTACAGCCTGGAATCGAACCAGGGCCTATAGTGACGCCTCTAGCACTGAGATGCAGTGCCTTAGACGGCTGTGCCACTTGGGAGTGTAAAACACTGGCGTACCTCCTAAAGGTGTGAGATAGGCCAAGCATTCCCAGTCCTCTGTCTTTTCCTTGGGATAAACTCACTGTCTGCCACACAAACAACACACCCACCCACCCATCACACACACACACACACACACACACACACACACACACACACACACACACACACACACACACACACACACACACACACACACACACACACACACACACACACACACACACACACACACACACACACACACACACACACACACAGCGGGTGTTGCTTGCCCTAAGCATCTACACTTCTCTCTGGAAAAAGCCAGGGAGATATTTTGTCAAGTTTAATTACAAAACAGGTCAGGTATTTGCAGACAAGGTCAATCGTCCATCTGTAAATCAGGGTTAATCTTTGACTAATCTGTTCCTATTATCTCATACCACCTGTTTTCGTGTGTTGTGTTGTGTTGTGGGTGTGGGTGTCTGTGCGTGCAGTGTGATGTAGTGTAAGTGCGTGTACGCTTGTTAAAGTTGGCAGCTGAAGTGTGCGTGCAGACACAAAGCTGATCATGACAAGGTCGTCACCACATTGTCACAGTTCATTTAGTTGAGACCCCGCGAAATCTCTTGACAGGACAGTGGAGTTGGTATATCAAAGGTTATGATTACAGGATGTTCTTTGATGTGAAACTTACTGTTTCTGGTCGCTGTGTGTACATTTTCTGTACATTTTTGTGATGGCGATGCAACTTAAGTTTATTGTCACAATTAAGCTCTTTCACCAAGAAAACTTGCAAGTGAGTCATTTGGACTAGCAGGGAATGCTTATTGGATCTCTTTCAAAGTGAAACGGTTTAGTCTTTGAAAGACATGACAGTAGCTCTCTCCCAACAGCCTGAGTGAAATCCTGTCTGTTTCTTGTCTTTCCTCTGTTAACCACCTCCAAGTCAGTGGCATGCAGATTCCTTAGGATCCAGCAGAGAGTGAGTGCCCTGACTTAAGATGGCTGGCCACCGATGAAAGTGTAGCACAGCCAGCTAAAAGAAGGAGAGAACGAGGGATAGTGAGAGGGAGGATGCCAATTACTGTCGTCTTCCTCTCCTCCATACGGATCTCTTGAGTTTTACATTTGAATCTTGTCTGGATTTCCTTTCTTCCTACGCTCTTCCCTTTCTCTCTCTTCTCTCTTCTCCTTTCCTCATCCCCTTACACTTCTCTACTTCTCCCCTTTCTCTCAGTCTCCTCTCTTCCTCTCTGTGGTTGTTCTGTGAGTGAGTTTGAGATACTGGTTTTGCCACAAACATCAGCAATAAGCTGAATTCAAACTCTAATTTAATGGAATATTATTAAATGTCATACTCAGCCGTTTTTATCTCAATATAAAATCATTTCTGGGGAACAATGAAGTACCTTAGTGTGAATGATTTCAATTAAAATGGTAAAAAGAAACAAAAATAGCTTCTAAGCAGAGATCTTCTCAAGCAAGAATTTTGCTAGGACTGTCTGGGAGTGGCCTGAGTGGGGAGGGGGAAACAGAAAACTAGCTGTTATTGGCAGAGAGGTTTGGAACTCTATTTCTTATTGGTCTATTAACTAATTAACCGCCTGGTGATGTCACCAAGCAGGCCAAAACTCCATCCCACCAAAAAAGCTCTTACACTGAAAGGGGAAATATCATAATTTTCACAATTTCACAGTATTATTCCAACCTCATAGTGTGGAAATATATATAAGACAATCATGTTTATGAATGTACTGGGCCTTTAATAAAAGTACTCATACTTCCTCTCCCCTATTCTCTCTCTCTCTCTCTCTCTCTCTCTCTCTCTCTCTCTCTCTCTCTCTCTCTCTCTCTCTCTCTCTCTCTCTCTCTCTCTCTCTCTCTCTCTCTCTCTCTGCAGGACCAGGATGGCAGTAAGGGTTGGTCTCTGAGCCCCTACCCCCAGCACAACTCCTCTACCTCTCCAGGCAGTAAGCAGCAGGTGGAGGAGGGGGGTTCCGGGGCCGCAGCGCTGGGGACCCCAGAGAGACGTAAGGGCAGCCTGGCTGACGTGGTGGACACACTGAAACAGAGGAAGATGGAGGAGCTCATCAAAAACGAACCAGAAGGTCAGTCACCATGTACAAAGATGTACTGTTCTGTATCGCTTTCTCTTTTCTCCCTATCACTCTCCATCGCTATCTCTCTCTATCACTCTCTATCACTCTCCATCGCTATCTCTCTCTATCACTCGCTATCGCTATCTCTCTCTATCACTCTCTATCACTCTCCATCGCTCTCTCTCTCTATCACTCTCTATCACTCTCCATCGCTCTCTATTTCAATTCAAGGGCCCAATTGACATGGGAAACATATGTTGCCAAAGCAAGTGAAACAGATAATAAACACTTAGTGAAATAAACCAATAAAAATGTACTGTAAACATTACACTTACAAAAGTTCCAAAATAATAAAATGACCACACACACACACACACACACACACACACACACACACACACACACACACACACACACACACACACACACACACACACACACACACACACACACACACACACACACACACACACACACACACACACACACACACACACATGCCCTATCACTTTCTTTTTCTCTCTGTCTCTGTCTCTGTCTCTGTCTCTGTCTCTGTCTCTTTCTCTCTCTGTCTCTCTCTCTCTCTCTCTCACTATCTATCTTTCTCTCTTTCACTCTCGCTCTCTCTATGTTTCTCTCTCTCTTACTCTCTCTTTCGTTTTCTCTCTCACTTTACCCTTTAGTAGCAGGTGATAGCAGGTCTCCCTCCCTCAATTGCTCCATGCTAACGAACACATTTTGTAACAGCCTGGCGACAGAGTCTGTGTTTCTGTAAGTGTATGGGTGTGTGTGTGGGGGTTGGTGTGTGTATGTGTGGGGGTTGGTGTGTGTATGTGACAGAGAGTCATCCCTTTGTTTGATGGCAGTCAGCATCAGCTGTCCAGAGCCATTGTCTAACAACCACTTTGCATATATATTACAAGCTGATAGTACAGGGACCATCAGCCTTTTTACTGCTCTCTCTCTCTCTCTCTCTCTCTCTCTCTCTCTCTCTCTCTCTCTCTCTCTCTCTCTCTCTCTCTCTCTCTCTCTCTCTCTCTCTCTCTCTCCCCCTCTCTCTCTCTCTCACACACACACTCTCACTTTAGCCTTTAGTAGCAGGTGATCTCTCTGTGTGCTTTCGTGTGTGTTCTTTTTAAATTTTTGGCTAAAATGACATACCCAAATCTAACTGCCTGTAGCTCAGGACCTAAAGCAAGGATATGCATATTCTTGATACCAAAAAAGGAAACACTTTGAAGTTTGTGGGAATGTGAAAGTAATGTAGGAGAATATAACACATTCGATCTGGTAACAAATAATACAAAGAAAAAAACAACAGGTTTTTTGTATTTATTTTGTACCGTCATATTTGAAATGCAAGAGAAAGGCCATAATGTATTATTCCAGCCCAGGCGTAATTTCGATTTTGGCCATTAGATGGCAGTAGTGTATGTGCAAAGTTTTAGACTCATCCAATGAACCATTGTATTTCTGTTCAAAATGTTGTATCAAGACTACCCAAATGTGCCTAATGTGCTTAGTTCATAACTGTGCACTCTCCTCAAACAATAGCATGGTATTCTTTCACTGTAATAGCTACGATAAATTGGACAGTGCAGTTAGATTAACAAGAATTTAAGCTTTCTGACAATATCAGATATATCTATGTCCTGGGAAATGTTCTTCTTACTTGCAACCTCATGCTAATCGCATAAGTGCACATTAGCTCAACCCTCCCGAGGATGGGACACCGATCTGTAGAGATCCTTAAGAGGCTTTTTTAGTGGAAATGTGTCTATGTGTGTGTGTGTGTGTGTGTGTGTGTGTGTGTGTGTGTGTGTGTGTGTGTGTGTGTGTGTGTGTGTGTGTGTGTGTGTGTGTGTGTGTGTGTGTGTGTGTGTGTGTGTGTGTGTGTGTGTGTGGGTGTATCCAGCTGCTGCTGCGTGTGTGTGAACACCTTGACTTTGCTCAGACTCTTGAGTATGCCACACAACAATTTTACAGTTGATCCCTAAGTCCAACAGGCCGAGGCCTGGACAAGAAAGCCAGCAGTGTATGCATGCGGGCATGTGTGTTAGTGTGTGTGTACAGTACAGGTTATTTATAGTACATATAACAGACCGCCACACTGCATGGAGGTGTGTGTAGACCAGTCAGTGTAACAGGCCCTGTACGAAGTCATTTGCTCCAAGCATTTCTTCATATGTGGCCGTGGGCCATTATTAGGACAAATGTTTATTTTCCAATTTCTGCTTCAAAGTCCCATAATATACTGGAGTTATTTTCTTCTGCCCTTGAAATAATACACTATTCTACCTGCGGCTGTTTTGGCTCTGCAATGAGCCCCACAGTCCAGTTCCACTTCACAGAGGGCCCAACAAGTGAGAAAACAGTGCTGGGGGCATGTGTGTTTTCACGCTTGTGTGAGTCCCAGAGACTTATGGTTTTGCCAGTTATAGTTGGCCTACATTCAACTCCACTCAGGTACGTTTGTTCCAGTTGGTATGTGGAGTTTTTCTAGCTAGTCATAATGTCAAAAAGGTTATTTTGAGTTTGGTGGAAAAGACCCGCAATAAACAGGGTTGTTTGGAGAGATTCTGAGAAGTGTGCTGTTGGCGAGACGGTGCGGGAGCTGTGAAACCTTTTGAGTTCTGTCGTTGGATTGGGTTTATTGTACAAGAGGACTCCGTGGTCTGGCCATACTATAACCACAATAATATCTGTGAGTCAGGCAGTACAGATACAGACGAAGACATACACAGACAGACAGACACACACAGTTCGAGAGCAGTAGCGGTAGCTTCACACACTCCATTAGCAGAGCAACAGTGCCACATCAGAATGGGTAGTGCCATTATCTCCCCGACCGTTGCCGTTAAACTGAAAAACCCTAACAAAAGGCCTCAGCGCCTTGAGAGCAGACACACACACACACACACACACGCACACACACACACACACACACACACACACACACACACACACACACACACACACACACACACACACACACACACACACACACACACACACACACACACACACACACAACCTATAATAGACACACACACACACACACACACACACACACACACACACACACACACACACACACACACACACACACACACACACACACACACACACACACGTACACACACAGAACTCCCAATCTATAATAGACACACACACAAGACAGACAGAACAGAAAGGCATAAAGAGGGGAGGAAAGAAAAGGGGGGGATGAAGAGTGAGGGTGGAGACAGAGAGGGAGAGAAAGAGACCCTACTATATAAAAATCCATTCCATCCTTCTCCGCCCTCTCTCTCTCTCTCTCTCTCTCTCTCTCTCTCTCTCTCTCTCTCTCTCTCTCTCTCTCTCTCTCTCTCTCTCTCTCTCTCTCTCTCTCTCTCTCTCTCTCTCTCTCTCTCTCTCGGCTACCCATTGTTTTGTTGTGTTCCCCACAAAGCCCATTAGCAGCAAACGGCAGGTTGGGATGAAACATTAATGAAGGCTTTAATCATTATGAAAGGCCTTTATTAATACTGCTGCAGTCCCCCTTTCACACACTGCCTGCCTCCAGCTGGATCAATGGCACACACACAGGGACGCGGGCACACACACACACACACACACACACACACACACACACACACACACACACACACACACACACACACACACACATAGGCGCACGTACACACACACACAGGCTTGCAAAAATAAATGTTAGCGCACACTCACACGCACACTCACCCCGGTATAGGCACATGTGCTGTGAAGAAAGGGATGTGAGAGAAGGACTAAAGAGATGGTCAGAAAACAATAAACACCCTAAAAACAGGACTAGAAAGGGGAAAGGAGAAGAAGAGAGGAGAGAGAGAGAGGCTGGCTTTATATAACCAGGCCTTGAGCTAGACACTAGCCATGTTCTCTTAGACACTCGCCTTATGTAAAACCAGCGTCTCCACACACACACACACACACACACACACACACACACACACACACACACACACACACACACACACACACACACACACACACACACACACACACACACACACACACACACACACACACACACACACACACACACACACACACACACAGTGGTCCAGGGTTGAGGCAGAAGTTACAAAGACATAGTTTTTAATCAGTGGGACCAGTGCTGCTCTACTTAGTGGCTAGATAACTGTGGCATGGTACAAAGACATGCTGGAGTGTGTGTGTGTAAGATACTGGGTCAGTACAGACTGCCTCGTCTCCCCTGTGTCTCTCTCGGTGTGTGTGTGTGTGTGCGTGTGCGTGTGTGCGTATGTGTGTGTGTGTGTGCCCGCGTCCCTGTGTGTGTGTGTGCCCGCGTCCCTGTGTGTGTGCCCATCCCTGGAGGCAGAGTGTGTGTGTGTGTGTGTGTGTGTGTGTGTGTGTGTGTGTGTGTGTGTGTGTGTGTGTGTGTGTGTGTGTGTGTGTGTGTGTGTGTTTGTGTGTGTGTGTGTGAGAGAGAGAGCACTGAGCAGCCCAGCTGGCTGAGCCACTGCCAGAGAGAGCCCAAGCAGGAGTAGCACTGTTGGCCTTTAATAAATGACTAGCCATAGAGCTCCCTTATCGACTTTGTGATGTTACCCCGCGCTCACACACAACAAATTCCTCGTCTGCCTACCTATACTGCCTGCCTGTTACCCCCGAGACACACACACACACCGCTGCGTGATAATGCTGGTTTTAAATTGTCAGATGTTGAGTAGAGAGTTGGAAGTGTGTGAAGAGGAGTTGATGGGGGATCATGCTGATGTGTGTGTGTGTGTGTGTGTGTGTGTGTGTGTGTGTGTGTGTGTGTGTGTGTGTGTGTGTGTGTGTGTGTGTGTGTGTGTGTGTGTGTGTGTGTGTGTGTGTGTGTGTGTGTGTGTGTGTGTGTGTGTGTGTGTGTGTGTGATTCCGTGCTGGAGTGAATGTGTGTGTGATTAGGACAAATAATGAGAGCAGATCAGAGAGCAGCACGGGGGGGCGCAGGGGTGAGAGGAGGGCCAGGTCTGGGCTTAGGAGGGACAGCACTGGGGCTGGATAGACACACACACAGGGAGCCAGGGACAGGCACTTCACTGTTGGCTGAAGTTCACCCTCCCCTGCCTCTAGTGGACTGTACATTTAACCTATAGTAACACACACCTCGATTAGGTAGCACACACGCCACTGTTGTATAGCGAGTGAGAATACAAGCGAGATAGAACCAGATCATAGAGGAAACTAGCTGCAGTATTTGGGGCACAGATGTTCATCTCAGCCCCTAGAGTGATACTGCCTCTGCCCTGGCAACTCACCAGTCCTCCTCGGTCCACGCAGTCCCCCTCTCTCTCCCTTCCTCTCTGTCTCCCTCTCTCTCACCTGTCCCCCTTCCTCTCAGTCCCCCTCTCTCTCCCTTCCTCTCTCCTCTCTCCCCCTCTCCCTCACTCTGCTTCTCCCCACCCCCCCTCTCTCTGCCCTGGAAACTCACTCTGCTTCTCTCATTCCCTCTCTGTCTCTCCTCTCTCTGCCCTGGAAACCCACTCTGCTTCTCTCATTCCCTCTCTGTCTTTCTGCCTTTCCTGCCCCTCTCTGAGTCCTGCTCAGGGTGAATTCATGGTCAGGGCTACTCTGGTCCCCCTTTGCCTCTCTCTGAATGCTTGATATTGGCCAATATAAGATTTGTCTGGCAGTTTGAATAGGCTGGTAATCTGTACATCTGTACTGTTGTCTATGTACGCTGTATTACACATGTTGACTGTAAAGCTGTAGTCAGATGGTGCAACCACACTTTTCAGAGAGGAAGTAAGGAGACTCTCTCATGGTGCTGCTCTGGGTTCAGGCCATCCAGGATGTCTTAAGGGCAGGTCCCAGGTCAGGTGTAACAGGCAGCTTTATGAACTGTGGGGTTGTAGACAGAGCTAGGGGTCTGGGGGAATGGGCTGTTTTTACTGCCGAGGGGGCTGTGACTTATGCGCGCACAAACACGCGTACGTACGCACGCAGACGCCAGAAACACACTCACACACACGCGCGTAGAAGGCCCTCCGCTGGCAGCATGTGTCTCCATACCTAAAATGCCAATCACTAACGTATGTCACAGAGCACATTTATTTTCATGGTGACGAACAAAAAACTCCAGCTCGCTTTTAGAGCCAGTGGGGCATTTTATAGCACAGCACTTAGCCAGGGACATTGTGCCACACTAGCACACACTGGTAGGAGCTCACTCACCCATCCATACGCTTGAATGGCTGACAATAGGAAGGGCGGATACATTCCCCGATGAAGAAGAAGAGAACAAGAAAGGAGGAGATAGAAAAGAAAATGAAAGAAAGAAAGGGGCCTTGAGAACTTGAGGGAGCCCAGCATACTCTTCTCTCTCTCTCTCTCTCTCTCTCTCTCTTCTCTCTCTCTTCTCTCCTCTCTCGCTCTCTCTCTCTCTCTCTCTCTCTCTCTCTCTCTCTCTCTTCTCTCTCTCTTCTCTCTCTCTCTCTCTCTCTCTCTCTCTCTCTCTCTCTCTCTCTCTCTCTCTCTCTCTCTCTCTCTCTCTCTCTCTCTCTCTCTCTCTCTCTCTCTCTCTCTCTCTCTCTCTCTTCTCTCTCTCTCTCTCTCTCTCTCTCTCTCTCTCCTCTCTCTCTCTTCTCTCTCTCTCTCTCTCTCTCTCTCTCTCTCTCTCTCTCTCTCTCTCTCTCTCTCTCTCTCTCTCTCTCTCTCTCTCTCTCTCTCTCTCTCTCTCTCTCTCTCTCTCTCTCTCTCTCTCTCTCTCTCTCTCTCTCTCTCTCTCTCTCTTCTCTCCTCTCTCTCTCTCTCTCTCTCTCTCTCTCTCTCTCTCTCTTCTCTCTCTCTCTCTCTCTCTCTCTCTCTCTCTCTCTCTCTCTCTCTCTCTCTCTCTCTCTCTCTCTTCTCTCTCTCTTCTCTCTCTCTCTCTCTTCTCTCTCTCTCTCTCTCTCTCTCTCTTCTCTCTCTCTTCTCTCCTCTCTCTCTCTCTCTCTCTCTCTCTCTCTCTTCTCTCTCTCTCTCTCTCTTCTCTCTCTCTCTCTCTCTCTCTCTCTCTCTCTCTCTCTCTTTCTCTTCTCTCTCTCTTCTCTCTCTCTCTCTCTCTCTCTCTCTCTCTCTCTCTCTCTCTCTCTCTCTCTCTCTCTCTCTCTCTCTCTCTCTCTCTCTCTCTCTCTCTCTGTATCTGTGTGTCGATCCCCTGGGCTAGCTAATCCTCCACAGGCCCCTCTGCTGTCTCAAAGTGTCCAACACACATACACACATATGCACGCTTGCACACACACACACACACACACCGTTGAGTTCACAGCCCTAGCGTGGGAGAAAGGGGACCTCCATATGTGATTTCCACCAGTTGGTAGTAATTAGTTAGTTGTATAAATTAGCATTAAGTGCAGATTGTTGCATTGTTCATGATGATCCCCCATTTGCTGTGGGAAAAATGAAGGAGTTAAACAGTGAAGGAGGAGAGGTTGAAAAATGCTGTTTTTCGACCCTGTACAGAGAGAGAAATGTCTCCACATCTCCAATTAGAGAAGGAAGGGAGGAGAGGGAGGAGAGAACAGAAGGAAGGGAGGAGAGGAGGAGAGAGGAGAGGGCAGAAGGGAGGAGAGGAGGAGAGAGGAGAGGGAGGAGAGGGCAGAAGGGAGGAGAGGAGGAGAGAGGAGAGGGAGGAGAGGGCAGAAGGGAGGGAGGAGGGCAGAGAAGGAGAGGGAGGGGAGGAGAGGAGGAGGGAGGAGAGGGAGGAGGAGAGAACAGAAGGAAGGGCAGGAGAGGAGGAGGGGGGAGAGAGAGGGCAGAAGGGAGGGAGGGAGGAGGAGGAGAGGAGAGGAGGAGGAGAGAGGGAGGGAGGGAGGAGAGGGCAGAAGGAAGGGAGGGAGGAGAGGGAGAAGAAGAGGGAGGAGAGGAGGAGAGGGAGGAGGAGAGGGCAGAAGGAAGAAGGGGGAGGAGAGAGAGGGAGGAGAGAGCAGAAGGAAGGGAGGAGAGGAGGAGAGAGGAGAGGGAGGAGAGGGCAGAAGGGAGGGAGGAGAGGAGGAGTGAAAAGAAGCAGGGTTAATGTTGTGTTTTGTTCAACTGTTCTGAGTATTCACGCCACCATAGCAGTTCATCAACAGTATCACGTTGTTCCGACAGCCCAACCCGTTCCTTGTTGCTTCGTCTCATTCTGACACTCGTGTTAAGAATTCTTCCTGGAGCTGGAGGGAAGCACAAGTCTCTCTCTCTCTTTCACCAAGGCGAACATGGACGGATATTTATTGTATTCCAGCTACCGAACTCAAGTCAATCTATTTTCTTTGTGTCATGAGAACCAGGCTGGAAGACTCGAGAAGAACCTGAGGCCTATTGTGTGGCGGCCATTGTTCCTTCCTATGAAAGGCACATTCAAGTCACTTTTTATCGAATTGTTTTCGTCTGCTTTTCACTTTGTATTCTCTACCCCAGGCTTGCACAAGACAATCAATGGGGATGAAACCCTCCCCTTTAAATGTTTTCTCTCAGCCCAGATGAGCGATATTAAGAAGTGAATAGTGTGTGTGTGGATGGGGAAAGCGGTGCCCCAGCTATTGTGCTCTACGTGGCTTATAAAAGGGGCTTATAGAGCGGTCCCGTGGCCTTTCGGTTCCTAGTGAACAGCCCTGGATGGGGAAAAGCTGGGCCGGCTGTCTTTGTGTTACTGCGTGTGCGTAGCGTTGTGTTGTTGCCCTCCCGGCGTGCCATTAGGAAGGCCACAAAAGCCCGGAGTTCATGAATCAGACAGGGTTTCCGTAGCCGGAGCATTGTGAACGCACTGTGCCGCGCTGCTACCGCCGACCCGGGAGTGACTGTTCTGTTCCATAGCCCTGTCATCTAGTCAGAGCCCAGACCTCTCAGAGTCTCCGTGAGACAGCTCCAAAGGTCCAGTGTAGAGCCAGTGTCATTGAGATTCATGAAATGGAATCTTGGAATGTTCCGTGAAGTGACAGACAAGTCAGTGTGCTCTGTGTTCTCAAGGGGAGCTATAGCTCAACAATCCATACATTTACCATGGACTCTTTTTACGGAGTCAATCTGCACGGACGTGTTCTTTACGGATGGCAGAGGAATGTGTGTATAATATAGAAGCGTTTGTCAATGGATGTGACATTGTGTTAAATTAACTAGATGGATGAAAACGGGGACTATTCCCTCAATGTGGGAGGTTTTATATCTTTGTATTGAAAGTTAGTAACTGTAATGAACTTGCGCACGCACACACACATTACGTACACTTTACACACTCACACACACACACACATATGCACATACATACACACACACAGTACAAACGCATTCACACAAACACTAGCAACACAAAAACATATATTTTTGTATTCTTTTTTGGGATGTTCAA
>NC_068433.1:42455490-42465490 GCF_023373465.1 Oncorhynchus keta
CTTTCTCTCTCTCCTATCACCGAGGGAAGAGGAGAACAAAGGGGAGGGCTTGCACAATCTAAAAACATGTGTTCAGTAAAGTGTTTGTCTCTTTGTTAGACAGTCTTGTGATGCTAGACCAAGGACTTTGTGCCTGTGTGTGTACAGAGCTGCTGAATGGGTCTTTTTAGCTCATGTTGGACTCTCTGCACCAGATATAGATAATCACTTCACTCCTATTGTGTTTTGTCCCTGTCTGTCTATCTGTCTGTGTCTGTGTGTGTGTGTACGTCCGTGAGTGCACATGTCTCTGTGTGACTGCACATATATGAAATACCTCAGGGGGGTGAACAGATCCAGTATGTTTTGCTCCAGATCTCCGAACTGCATTCCTCCTTGTTTAACTTCTTAACCTCATTAAGGCAACTCGCTGTACTGTACTGCTCAGCTCAGATCACCCAAACACAATTAAGACAATTAGGACACAAAGGAACCACAGAGCTCTCCGTCCGGTCAGACAGATTTAAAAAAAAATAAAAAAAATAAAAAAATTGAGAAGAAGACGTTTTGTGTTCATGCAGACCACTGTCCCGCTGTCCAACGGCCACAGCTGGCTAACTGAAGCAAATGTAATATTGAACAACATCCCTGTTATGTTATCGACATCGCCCCTCCTGTCAAGTAATCAAAGCATGCGAACTGAACTCTCCCAGGAAAGAGAGAGAGAGAGAGGTTTCAGATGCACATGTATGTGAACAATAAGCTCCCAGTCATCAGTGACCCTTTCTCCCTGCAGGACACACTAGGGCTCCCAGAACATTCCGCCGCTATTTAAGCGTTGCTGTTAACAATCGCATAATGGCTCTCACATGGCCCTCCGAGACTTAGAGCGGCTCAGCCGGACAATAAGGACTATTCTTAAGCATTTTAAACGCTCTCGGCACACGGATGAAACAGCCAGAGACGCACAGATTGAACAAGACCACACAATGAGAGAGGGAAAGAGAGAGGGAGGTGGAGAGAAAGAGAGAGAGAGGGAAAGAGAGAGGGAGGTGGAGAGAAAGAGAGAGAGAGGGAAAGAGAGAGGGTGTGTGTTGGCGCATGGCATGTCTATATGTGTCAACACTGTCAAATGTCTATGAAAAGAGACATCATTGAACACCAAACAAACAGTGAAAAATGATTAAGTATGGTGAGTGTCAGTCATGCGGCGAACGCAGGCCAGCGTGATGATAGCATTAGTAATAACAGTGTTCAGACACAGACAGGATGGAGAAACACAGCAGTTCAGTGAAGCAGCCAGGTCTGTATGTCTGTCTCGCTTCTTTAACAGCTAGGCTCGCAGTGACAGACTGACACATTAACACAGAGCAATTGCTATGTGTGTGAGTGAATGTGTGTGCGATTGTGTGTGTGTGTGTGTGTGCGTGATTGTGTGTGTGTGTGTGTTTTAGGACTTTATGCTCCCTGTGTGTCAGTGAACATGTGTCTCTCCTTTTGTCTGTGGCTTAATGCATCGCCCCGGTCCCCTGCTCCCAAAAACACATTGTATTCTTTTGTTGTCACGTTAAAGTGATGTCATAAAGAAGTGATGTGTGTGCCTGAGGTAGCCCCGGGGCTGTGACAGTCAGTCAGTCAGTCCTGGGTCGGAGAACAGGAGAGAGACAGGGGTGGGGGGGTGAAGAGAGGTTATTGCCACAAGACAGATTGGAAGTGTCATCTTCCATTACAGTAGTGGATTGGAAGTGTGTGTGTGTGTGTGTGTGTGTGTGTGTGTGTGTGTGTGTGTGTGTGTGTGTGTGTGTGTGTGTGTGTGTGTGTGCGGAAGGGGACACATTTCTTGGCCTACTTAAACTGAAAGCTTCTCACAAGAGCGATGTGCCCCGCATGAAAAGAGTGGCGTCCTGCCGCTGGTTTTTAAAACTTCTCTGGCCATGGTTGTGTTGACAAGTCACAGGTTTTTAGCTAGAGTGTCATTTAACAGGCCAGATCCTAGATATATGGACAGAGGACACTGTCTATCTATTCAAAATATGTAACACATTAACATCAGACAATATTGGCGACAATATTCATGCATTATCTGGTTAGTTTGTTAGACACATTGCAACCTCAAGTTGTAAACTGTATGTAAATATAAAATACATCATTGTGTCTAACTGTGTCTTAATAAGGTCCTCTAACGCGGCCTATCAGGGAGCAGCTGAATTATCCTCCAATGAATTCAAATATCAGGATGCTATCTAGACGCCACTGATGATTATGGCGGTCAATGAGGCACATAGGGGGAACAAGGGTGTGTGTGTGTGTGAGAGAGAGAGAGAGAGAGAGAGAGAGAGAGAGAGAGAGAGAGAGAGAGAGAGAGAGAGAGAGAGAGAGAGAGAGAGAGAGAGAGAGAGAGAGAGAGAGAGAGAGAGAGAGAGAGAGAGAGAGAGAGAGAGAGAGAGAGAGAGAGAGAGAGAGAGAGAGAGAGAGAGAGAGAGAGAGAGAGAGAGAGAGAGAGAGAGAGAGAGAGAGAGAGAGAGAGATGTGAGGCATGTTTGTCTCCTCAAAAACCATGTTGCGGTTAAGCTCAAATCAGACTTTTCTACTTGTGAAAATAAATCACAAATGGAACAGTAAGTTCTCCCTTTTTGTTGTTTTGTCGACTTTTACAAATGTCATTACAATTTAGTCCTCCGTCTTTCTACCCCAATGTCATGCCCTCTACGCAGTTATTTCAATCTGCCAGGATGAATTTGGCGCTGTGAGATTTGTGCCCGTGTAAATTTGGCTGAGTTTTTGGTTCAAATCAAATTGGACATAAGCACCGACAACACCATCTGTTACCAAAGCAGAGAAGAAATGAAGGACAAAATACTATTTTAGATAAATTGATTTTCAATTCAATAAAATTGTTGACTGTAGATATATCTCAATAATGTCTATCCAATTAAATGTTACATTCATTCAGTTTTTGCACGCACCATAATTATTCAGTCCAGGACGATTTTGTTACTGTAGTTGCTATAATCTCTGATACTATAATATACATTTTTCTGAATATAACTCTACTATTTTGAAGAAAAAATTGAATGGTAATGTCTTAGTAAGAAAGAAAAATCAAAATAAGGTGTTTTGACAATAAGGTGTTTTGACAATAAGGTGTTTTGACAATAAGGTGTTTTGACAATAAGGTGTTTTGACAGGTAATTATATCTGTAGGTCTCTCGGGTTCCGAGCCCAAAAAGGGTTTAGTGTGATATTCGTCAAAGCCTCCGTGATCATTGGGCCATATGTCCTTGTGGGTGTGTAGTGGTTAGCCCTCCTGTAAGACACACTGTATCATACACCACATTGACAGAACAGACACTGTGCCCTAAGGATGGAATACATTCGAGAGAGAGAGAGAGAGAGAGAGAGAGAGAGAGAGAGAGAGAGAGAGAGAGAGAGAGAGAGAGAGAGAGAGAGAGAGAGAGAGAGAGAGAGAGAGAGAGAGAGAGAGAGAGAGAGAATTAAACCATTTGGACATGTATTGGTCTGATTTCTGAAGTTCTGTCTGCTTCCTCTCTCTGTTGATGTTGAGCTGGAAGGCAGTTGCCACAGTAGTGTGTGTTTTCCTGTCGTAAAGTGCGAGTTCCCCTGCTGACTCTCTTGGTGTCTAGGGGTTATTAATGAATACAGTTGGTCATCTGAACCCAACTCACTGTCGCCTCACTGACTGAGGTACTGGGGACTCTCTTTAACCGTCTTTCTTTCTTTCTTTCTTTCTTTCTCTCTCTGAGAAAGGGAGCGTGCGGGGAGAAAGGGAGCGCGCGGGGAGAAAGGGAGCGCGCGGGGAGAAAGGGAGCGTGCGGGGAGAAAGGGAGCGAGCGGGGAGAAAGGGAGCGTGCGGGGAGAAAGGGAGCGCACGGGGAGAAAGGGAGCGCGCGGGGAGAAAGGGAGCGCGCGGGGAGAAAGGGAGCGCGCGGGGAGAAAGGGAGCGTGCGGGGAGAAAGGGAGCGTGCGGGGAGAAAGGGAGTGAGCGGGGAGAAAGGGAGCGTGCGGGGAGAAAGGGAGCGTGCGGGGAGAAAGGGAGCGCGTGGGGAGAAAGGGAGCGCGCGGGGAGAAAGGGAGCGCGCGGGGAGAAAGGGAGCGCGCGGGGAGAAAGGGAGCGCGCGGGGAGAGGGAATTTTTTTGTTGACACAGTACCCACTGCAACTGTTGCCAAGCGCAGGCAGCTTTTCCTAACAACACACATAATTGGTACTTTTAGTGCCTAACCTTGCGTAGGTGGAAGAGACGCTGTTTTGACAAAAGCTTTTTGATACAAACCCCCCTCTCTCTCTCTCTCTCTCCATCACTCTCTCCATCTTCCCTCTCTCCTCACTGCTCCTACTCAACCTAACGGTGTGTTGTTTGTCAGCGGTGCGTCTTTCTCCGTACATTTGGCAGCAGCACTGAGCTCTGTGGCACTGGAACGATTGATCTGAACTTTAGAAAGAATATCAGAATGCCTTGAACCTCAGGACACACCACAACCACGACATGAATTGATCATCAAACAAATCATAATAATTGAATGTGTGTTGTGGCTTCTTCCACCGGGAGGGAAGAGTCTGAACTGTTTTCCATCAAATCACATTTGGGTTGGAAGTACAGGCCTAGGGACGCTTTTTATTATTTGACACATGATCTTCATTCAATATTCAGTTTGTTATAGTAGTTCATCACATGAATGAATTGTGTTATTTTTCTCAATTGAGCAGAAAGGGAAGCATGAAGTCATTTATTTAATACATAAGATTTAGAACAGAACGGTTACTCCATTACACTGAGGTGTGTGTGTGTGTCCTGTCTCCATTACACTGAGGTGTGTGTGTGTCCTGTCTCCATTACACTGAGGTGTGTGTGTCCTGTCTCCATTACACTGAGGTGTGTGTGTCCTGTCTCCATTACACTGAGGTGTGTGTGTCCTGTCTCCATTACACTGAGGTGTGTGTGTCCTGTCTCCATTACACTGAGGTGTGTGTGTCCTGTCTCCATTACACTGAGGTGTGTGTGTCCTGTCTCCATTACACTGAGGTGTGTGTGTCCTGTCTCCATTACACTGAGGTGTGTGTGTCCTGTCTCCATTACACTGAGGTGTGTGTGTCCTGTCTCCATTACACTGAGGTGTGTGTGTCCTGTGATGTCTCCATTACACTGAGGTGTGTGTGTCCTGTCTCCATTACACTGAGGTGTGTGTGTCCTGTCTCCATTACACTGAGGTGTGTGTGTCCTGTCTCCATTACACTGAGGTGTGTGTCCTGTCTCCATTACACTGAGGTGTGTGTGTCCTGTCTCCACAGGCACTGAGGTGTGTGTGTCCTGTTCCATTACACTGAGGTGTGTGTTCCTGTCTCCATACACTGAGGTGTGTGTGTCCTGTCTCCATTACACTGAGGTGTGTGTGTCTCCATTACACTGAGGTTTGTCTCCATTACACTGAGGTGTGTGTGTCCTGTCTCCATTACACTGAGGTGTGTGTGTCCTGTCTCCATTACACTGAGGTGTTAGTCCTGTCTCCATTACACTGAGGTGTGTGTGTCCTGTCTCCATTACACTGAGGTGTGTGTGTCCTGTCTCCATTACACTGAGGTGTGTGTGTCCTGTCTCCATTACACTGAGGTGTGTGTGTCCTGTCTCCATTACACTGAGGTGTGTGTGTGTCCTGTCTCCATTACACTGAGGTGTGTGTGTCCTGTCTCCATTACACTGAGGTGTGTGTGTGTCCTGTCTCCATTACACTGAGGTGTGTGTGTCCTGTCTCCATTACACTGAGGTGTGTGTGTCCTGTCTCCATTACACTGAGGTGTGTGTGTGTCCTGTCTCCATTACACTGAGGTGTGTGTGTCCTGTCTCCATTACACTGAGGTGTGTGTGTGTCCTGTCTCCATTACACTGAGGTGTGTGTGTGTCCTGTCTCCATTACACTGAGGTGTGTGTGTGTCCTGTCTCCATTACACTGAGGTGTGTGTGTGTCCTGTCTCCATTACACTGAGGTGTGTGTGTGTCCTGTCTCCATTACACTGAGGTGTGTGTGTGTCCTGTCTCCATTACACTGAGGTGTGTGTGTGTCCTGTCTCCATTACACTGAGGTGTGTGTGTGTGTGTGTCCTGTCTCCATTACACTGAGGTGTGTGTGTCCTGTCTCCATTACACTGAGGTGTGTGTGTCCTGTCTCCATTACACTGAGGTGTGTGTGTCCTGTCTCCATTACACTGAGGTGTGTGTGTCCTGTCTCCATTACACTGAGGTGTGTGTGTCCTGTCTCCATTACACTGAGGTGTGTGTGTCCTGTCTCCATTACACTGAGGTGTGTGTGTCCTGTCTCCATTACACTGAGGTGTGTGTGTCCTGTCTCCATTACACTGAGGTGTGTGTGTCCTGTCTCCATTACACTGAGGTGTGTGTGTCCTGTCTCCATTACACTGAGGTGTGTGTGTCCTGTCTCCATTACACTGAGGTGTGTGTGTCCTGTCTCCATTACACTGAGGTGTGTGTGTCCTGTCTCCATTACACTGAGGTGTGTGTGTGTCCTGTTTCCATTACACTGAGGTGTGTGTGTCCTGTCTCCATTACACTGAGGTGTGTGTGTCCTGTCTCCATTACACTGAGGTGTGTGTGTGTCCTGTCTCCATTACACTGAGGTGTGTGTGTCCTGTCTCCATTACACTGAGGTGTGTGTGTGTCCTGTCTCCATTACACTGAGGTGTGTGTGTGTCCTGTCTCCATTACACTGATGTGTGTGTGTGTGTGTGTCCTGTCTCCATTACACTGAGGTGTGTGTGTCCTGTCTCCATTACACTGAGGTGTGTGTGTGTCCTGTCTCCATTACACTGAGGTGTGTGTGTCCTGTCTCCATTACACTGAGGTGTGTGTGTCCTGTCTCCATTACACTGAGGTGTGTGTGTCCTGTCTCCATTACACTGAGGTGTGTGTGTCCTGTCTCCATTACACTGAGGTGTGTGTGTCCTGTCTCCATTACACTGAGGTGTGTGTGTCCTGTCTCCATTACACTGAGGTGTGTGTGTGTCCTGTCTCCATTACACTGAGGTGTGTGTGTGTCCTGTCTCCATTACACTGAGGTGTGTGTGTCCTGTCTCCATTACACTGAGGTGTGTGTGTGTCCTGTCTCCATTACACTGAGGTGTGTGTGTCCTGTCTCCATTACACTGAGGTGTGTGTGTGTCCTGTCTCCATTACACTGAGGTGTGTGTGTCCTGTCTCCATTACACTGAGGTGTGTGTGTGTCCTGTCTCCATTACACTGAGGTGTGTGTGTGTCCTGTCTCCATTACACTGAGGTGTGTGTGTCCTGTCTCCATTACACTGAGGTGTGTGTGTGTCCTGTCTCCATTACACTGATGTGTGTGTGTGTGTGTGTCCTGTCTCCATTACACTGAGGTGTGTGTGTCCTGTCTCCATTACACTGAGGTGTGTGTGTCCTGTCTCCATTACACTGAGGTGTGTGTGTGTGTGTGTCCTGTCTCCATTACACTGAGGTGTGTGTGTCCTGTCTCCATTACACTGATGTGTGTGTGTGTCCTGTCTCCATTACACTGAGGTGTGTGTGTGTCCTGTCTCCATTACACTGAGGTGTGTGTGTCCTGTCTCCATTACACTGAGGTGTGTGTGTGTGTCCTGTCTCCATTACACTGAGGTGTGTGTGTGTCCTGTCTCCATTACACTGAGGTGTGTGTGTCCTGTCTCCATTACACTGAGGTGTGTGTGTCCTGTCTCCATTACACTGAGGTGTGTGTGTGTGTCCTGTCTCCATTACACTGAGGTGTGTGTTTCCTGTCTCCATTACACTGAGGTGTGTGTGTGTCCTGTCTCCATTACACTGAGGTGTGTGTGTGTCCTGTCTCCATTACACTGAGGTGTGTGTGTGTCCTGTCTCCATTACACTGAGGTGTGTGTGTGTCCTGTCTCCATTACACTGAGGTGTGTGTTTCCTGTCTCCATTACACTGAGGTGTGTGTCCTGTCTCCATTACACTGAGGTGTGTGTGTGTCCTGTCTCCATTACACTGAGGTGTGTGTGTCCTGTCTCCATTACACTGAGGTGTGTGTGTCCTGTCTCCATTACACTGAGGTGTGTGTGTGTCCTGTCTCCATTACACTGAGGTGTGTGTGTCCTGTCTCCATTACACTGAGGTGTGTGTCCTGTCTCCATTACACTGAGGTGTGTGTGTGTCCTGTCTCCATTACACTGAGATGTGTGTGTCCTGTCTCCATTACACTGAGGTGTGTGTGTCCTGTCTCCATTACACTGAGGTGTGTGTGTCCTGTCTCCATTACACCGAGGTGAGTGTGTGTGTGTGTCCTGTCTACATTTACTAGTGTAGGTAATACCAGCGCTAAGGCCTCCCTTAAGTCCTGTATCACTACGGATCACCTCCAAGCTCCCGCACTGTGGCACACCAATGGAGCACAGCCCTGCACTGCGCTGTGGTGTGTGTGTGTGTATTTACACGCAGTGTGTGTGTCTACGCAGTGCCGAAATGACAACATATCTGGGTGCCGAACCAACCCCCCCTCCCTCCTTCCCTCCCTTCTTCCCTCCCTCCACCTCAATACGTTAGTGTTTGGGCAGTTTGCAAAGCGTAGATAAACTCTGTCGGTGCTTGTATAATTGGTTATTCAATCCTGACCCCTGCTCTGTGGTGGTGGCCAGAGCCTCAGCTCCCCGCTGCCAAGAGGAGTCAATGTGGAGCCTGTTCAGGCAGGCCGGGCCGGAGCCAGGGCCTTTCCTGTGAGCCCTC
Organism: Oncorhynchus keta; assembly: GCF_023373465.1. Taxonomy (NCBI): domain Eukaryota; kingdom Metazoa; phylum Chordata; class Actinopteri; order Salmoniformes; family Salmonidae; genus Oncorhynchus; species Oncorhynchus keta. The sequence continues at coordinate 42,464,236 of NC_068433.1, forward strand.
CCCACCCGGCTGGGGCTGGCGCAGGGACAGAGACCCCTTTGTTGTCCACTGAGGCCCTGGCTTGTTCCCTCCCTCTTCTTTCCCCTTCCCGCTCTCTCTTTCACTTTCCCTCTCTCTCTCTCTCTCTCTCTCTCTCTCTCTCTCTCTCTCTCTCTCTCTCTCTCTCTCTCTCTCTCTCTCTCTCTCTCTCTGTCTTTCTCCCTCTCTCTCACTTTCTGCCTCTCTCTACATCGCCCACCCCCTTTTCTTATTTTACCAAACATCTGCTGCATTGGCCAATATGAGATAATAGGAAAAATAGAGCTGGTTGTTTGGGTGAGTCAGGGCAAAGCGTCTGAGTGAAATAAATGAAATGTGTGAGAGAGGGGGAGAGGGGGAGAGATTGATTGCATTGTTTGTGGAGTTGGACCGAGCAAACTGGACCGGGGTTCTGAAAAGCTGTTTTTCCTCTCGTTGAGGGAGAGAGAGAGAGAGAGAGAGAGAGAGAGAGAGAGAGAGAGAGAGAGAAGCATATCTCTGTCACTCTCTCTTCCTCCCCTTCTGAAACCCCCCTCTCTCCGTCCCCCCTCTCCCTCCCTCACCCCCCTCTCTCCGTCCCCCCTCTTCCTCCCTCTTCCCCCTCTCTCCAGGCAGGTGGAGTGTGTTGGCTCTGTTATACGGCAGCAGCTTGACTCCGTTTGAGCCAATGAGCTAAAACAATACCGAATGATTCCACTGTTATTGTCAGTGTATTTTCCCTCTGTTTTCCCTGACTGTCATGGGGATTGAGACAGAATCATTCCCGATAACAGGATTATTAAGACAGGGATACAGGGTTTCTAAGTACTGACACTGAAATCATATTACACTCAGAACACACAGCATCTCGGTTCCACCTCCTAATAATAGAACAGACGGGGGGGTACTGTAGAGAGAGAGAGAGTCTGTCTGTTGAGCATCCTGTCTGACACAACTCACTGTTTTCCCAAGCAATCTAAACCTTCTCATCCATCTATGTCTACATCACCACACCCTCCAAATATACACCAGTCCGTACAGCTTCACCCTATAATAACTCATTATTCCTTATGCTTAGTTTGAAGTCAACCAAGTCATATATCGATGCCATTATGATCGATTGCCTAAACCAATTGTGTGTGTGTGTGTGTGTGTGTGTGTGTGTGTGTGTGTGTGTGTGTGTGTGTGTGTGTGTGTGTGTGTGTGTGTGTGTGTGTGTGTGTGTGTGTGTGTGTGTGTGTGTGTGTGTGTGTGTGTG
>NC_068433.1:42470490-42475490 GCF_023373465.1 Oncorhynchus keta
CTTTCACTTCACTCTAGGGCACAGACATGAGATCCAGTGGTAATTGTGCTTCATTAGGAAGTAAAGAAATATGTAATCAAAGCTGTCCTGGTCTCCACTCTTAGCACTAGGATGGAGCTTCATTGATCAGTCCCTCCCTGTGCCCCCCGCTGACGTGACATTTCTGTGTGTGAGCATCCCGCCTCGCTCAGATGAGACAAGCAGCTGGAGAGGAACATCAGGAGTGTGTGTGTGTGAGGAGAGAGACAGTGTGTGTGTGTGAGGAGAGAGACAGTGTGTGTGTGTGAGGAGAGAGACAGTGTGTGTGTGTGAGGAGAGAGACAGTGTGTGTGTGTGAGGAGAGAGACAGTGTGTGTGTGTGAGGAGAGAGACAGTGTGTGTGTGTGAGGAGAGAGACAGTGTGTGTGTGTGTGAGGAGAGAGACAGTGTGTGTGTGTGTGAGGAGAGAGACAGTGTGTGTGTGTGAGGAGAGAGACAGTGTGTGTGTGTGTGAGGAGAGAGACAGTGTGTGTGTGTGAGGAGAGAGACAGTGTGTGTGTGTGGGGGGGGGTGATCTTGTCCTTGATATCGTTTTGTCTTCCTTGATATCGCTTTAGTTTTTCAATTGTATTATAATTCTGGAGCTTTCTCCTGAACAAAGTGAATTTGAAAAGGCAGGTCCTTGTGATCAGGACTGACTGAGATCAGAGCCAGACAGCATGCCATGCATTACCAAGCAATAATAACCTAATGCTGGATGAGAATCCTAACGTGTCTCGGCCACAAGAAAAAGTCTGAAAAATGTGTTTGGGTCAAAACCCAAAAGAGTTTGTGGAACCACTTCTGCTTTCCCCTCTCCTTTTCCTCCCTCTCTCCCTCTCTCTCTCCCTCCCTCTCTCCTCCCTCCCTCCCTCCCTCTCTCCCTCTGTACTAGTCTAACTGCCATGGGGGAGGTATCTGTTAAGCCTAGTCATTAATTAGCCTGAGAGCGTCTTGACAACTACTACATTGTTACAAATTGGTTAATTACTAGTGGATGTGATAGGAGTGGGGCTGGTTTCAGGGCTCTAGGGCTGCGTCACAAATGGCACCATATTTCCTACATAGTGCATTACTTATGACCAGAGCTCTTTGAGCCCAGGTCAAAAGTAGTGCACCGTATAGGGACTAGGGCGCCCTTTGTGACGCAGACCAGGATCTGCCTAAGGAAGTCTGGAGCAGAAGGAAACACCTTATTGATCCACCAGCAGCTGAGGAAACAACTAACACACTGTGATTGATGACGCCGGAGTGTTTGTTGAACGTGTGTGGGGGAGGTAGGGAGAGAGGGAGAGAGAGAGAGAGAGTGGGGGGGGAGGGAGAGAGAGAGAGGTGGGGGAGGGAGGGAGGAGAGAGGGAGAGAGGGCGGGGGTGGGGGTGGGGGTCGGAGAGAGAGATTGTGAATATTTGTGTGTACCGGTACATTTATGTACGCACACCAATGCTTGTGTGTTGATCGCTGTGCCTATGCTTCTATCTGTATGTGTGTAAGGGTTCGCCCCTACTAACAGGTTTCACGTTAGAGGGTGGATTGAGGTGCCGTATTTTAAGGGTATTACATGGGGTATGTTCCCCTGTCCAGGTCCCCCATTGAAAGCCCTTTTTTATCAGACAGTCAACCTCTCAGTCCTACCCAGTCAGACAATCAGCATTCCTCCCAGTTAGTGTGTTAATGTAGGGGTCTTATAACCCTTCCCCTGGAGGAAATACCTCTTTTGATCCACCCCTTTCACCCCTCCACCTCTCCTCCCTTTTCCTCTCCCCCCCCCCTTCTTTCTGAACGGGCAGCGTTTTTAACACGAGCTCCTTTCTAGTCTCGGTCAGCAGTAGTGAAAGGGCTGGTCTGTGGGTCCGTGAGCTGTTCAAGACAGCAAAGGGTTTATTTTTCCAACGGGCGGCTGTGACAGTTGCCTTTATTGTCAATTGTTGGCGGAGGGAAGGAGGGATGCCAGGAGGGGTGGAGGTTTAGAACATCAGGGGGAACAAATGGAGCTCACTCTCACCTTCCTGTGAGGTCAGGGGGTCAGGTCAGTGGCCCTTTCCTCTCCCCTTTCTCTCTCCCTCCGTGTCCTTCTCTCTGTCTCTCTCCCTCCGTGTCTTTCTCTCTCTCTCTGTCGTCTCTCTCATCTGGTATGACTGGGGAAGGAATGCGACTCTGCTGAAGGTAGTATCAGCTGGGGAATAACGGGGGATTGTACTGCAGGAGAGGGACACACACGTATGTATATATGCAGTAGATTCCAAAGAACAAAGACACACACAGATCAAGTAGTCCTGCATGCATACACAGTATGTCACACATAGACAGACACTAAAGACTTGAAGGAAAATAGTCTAACACAGTTATGAGCACACACACACACACACACGCACACGCACACACTGTGTAAGTGCCTCGATGTACCTCTGTGTAACTACATCCTGTTGAATGATTTAGGTTTCCTCCCTTGTGTGTGTGTGTGCGCGTGTCGGTGTGTGTCTGTGTGACATTGTGCGTCTGTGTGAGTGTGTGTGTGTGTGTGTGTGTGTGTGTGTGTGTGAGAGAGAGAGAGAGAGAGAGAGAGAGACCATGTGAGCGATAGAGAGAGAGAGAGAGAGAGAGAGAGAGAGAGAGAGACCACGTGTGTGCATGCGTGTGAATGGGGCTCATATGTCAGGATCTTTAGGGTCAAAGGTCAGGTCATGCTAACTGTGAGCAGGAGGCGTGGTGACTAAGGGGTAAACAGAGAGGCCTGGGGCTGTCTGACACACACACACACTGCTCAGAGGGAAAGAGAGGAAGGCTTGACTGAGACTGCATTCCAAGTTAAACCCTACCACCTACCTCTACCCTTAGGCAAAACAGTCATGGATATATATTATTCGGTATTAGCAACATCTCCTATATTGCATGTATCCAAATCCTCTCAGATCTAGACTAGGTACAGGGTTTGCACTAAGGATTCATTTAGCATTTGGAATGAGCGCACTTAACTCTGTTTTTAACAGATCTGGCCTTGTACTGTAAGCTGCCACACCCTTCTACCCCAGACACGGCCCCTTGACATCGACCTCTGAACTTCGAGCTCGACATCCAAAACCTAGACGTTTATTCTTTCCTTTTCCTCCCTAGTTTCTTCTGGGTGCTCTTTGACCTCCAACATCTAACATTTACCCTCCCCTCTGCCCCCCCCCAGGTACCTCAGAAAGCCTAGCAGAGAAGGAGCGCCAGCTGATGGGCATGATCAGCCAGCTGAGCAGCCTGAGGGAGCAGCTCCTGGCGGCCCACGATGAGCAGAAGAAACTGGCCGCCTCGCAGATCGAGAAGCAGCGGCAACAGATGGAGCTGGCCAAGCAACAACAGGACCAGGTGAGAGCGAAGGAGATGTGTGTGATGTAATGATATATAGGTAGACACACACACACAGTCGTATGATAAAATACACACACAAAGACATACAGATGAAGTCAGAAGTTTACATACACTTAGTTTGGAGTCATTAAAACTTGTTTTTCAACCAATCCACAAATTTCTTGTTAACAAACTATAGTTTTGACAAGTCGTTTCGAACATTTACTTTGTGTCATTTTTCCAACAATTGTTTACAGACAGATTATTTCACTTATAATTGACTGTATCACAATTCCAGTGGGTCAGAAGTTTACATACACTAAGTTGACTGTGCCTTTAAACAGCTTGGGAAATTCCAGAAAATGATGTCATGGCTGTAGAAGCCTCTGGTAGACTAATCACTTGAGTCAATTGTAAGTGTACCTGTGGATGTATTTCAAGGCCTACCTTCAAACTCAGTGCCTCTTTGCTTGACATCATGGGAAAATCCAAAGAAATCAGCCAAGACCTCAGAAAACAAATTCTAGACCTCCACCAGTCTGGTTCATCCTTGGGAGCAATTTCTAAACGCCTGAAGGTACCACGTTCATCTGTACAAACAATAGTACACAAGTATAAACACCATGGGACCACGCAGCCGTCATACCACTCAGGAAGGAGATGCGTTCTGTATCCTATAGATGAACGTACTTTGGTGCGAAAAGTGCAAATCAATCCCAGAACAACAGCAAAGGACCTTGTGAAAATCCTGGAGGAAACAGGTACAAAAATATCTTTATCCACAGTAAAACGAGTCCTATATCAGCAAGGAAGAAGCCACTGCTCCAAAACCGCCATAAAATAGCCAGACTACGGTTTGCAACTGCACATGGGGACAAAGATCATAATTTTTGGAGAAATGTCCTCTGGTCTGATGAAACAAAAACAAAAACTGTTTGGCCATAATGACCATTGTTATGTTTGGGGCGGCAGAGTAGCCTAGTGGTTAGAGCTTTGGACTAGTAACCGGAAGGTTGCAAGCTCGAATCCCTTGAACAAGGCCAACTGTTCATAGGCCGTCATTGAAAATAAGAATAACTGACTTGCCTAGTTAAATAAAGGTAAAATATATTTTTTTAAATGTTTGGAGGAAAAATGGGGGAGGCTTGCAAGCCAAAGAACACCATCCCAACCTTGAATCACGGGTGTAGCAGCGTCATGTTGTGGCGGTGCTTTGCTGTAGGAGGGACTGGTGCACTTCACAAAATAGATGGCATTATGAGGGGGGAAAATGATGTGGATATATTGAAGCAACATCTCAAGACATCAGTGAGGAAGTTAATGCTTGGTTGCAAATGGGTCTTCCAAATGGACAATGACCCCAAGCATACTTCCAAAGTTGTGGAAAAATGGCTTAAGGACAACAAAGTCAAGGTATTATAGTGGTCATCACAAAGCCCTGACCTCAATCCCATAATACATTTGTGGGCAAGCAAGGAGGCCTACAAACCTGACTCAGTTACACCAGCTATTTAAGGAGGAATGAGGCCTACAAACCTGACTCAGTTACACCAGCTATGTCAGGAGGAATGAGGCCTACAAACCTGACTCAATTACACCAGCTCTGTCAGGAGGAATGGGACAAAATTCGGCCAACTTATTGTGGGAAGCT
>NC_068433.1:42480490-42482990 GCF_023373465.1 Oncorhynchus keta
GCAGTTGCAAACCGTAGTCTGTCTTTTTTCTAGCGGTTTTGGAGCAGTGGCTTCTTCCTTGCTAAGAGGCCTTTCAGGTTATGTCGATATAGGACTCATTTTACTGTGGATATAGATACTTTCGTACCTGTTTCCTCCAGCATCTTCACAAGGTCCTTTGCTGTTGTTCTGTGATTGATTTGCACTTTTTGCTTCAAAGTACGTTCATCTCCAGTAGACAGAACGTGTCTCCTTCCTGAGCGGTATGACGGCTGCGTGATCCCATGGTGTTTATACTTGCGTACTATTGTTTGTACAGATGAACATGGTATCTTCAGGCGTTTGGAAATTGCTCCCAAGGATGAACCAGACTTGTGGAGATCTGAATTGTTTTTCCTGAGGTCTTGGCTGATTTCTTTGGATTTTCCAATGATGTCAAGCAAAGAGGCATTGAGTTTGAAGGTAGGCCTTGAAATACATCCACAGGTACACCTCCAATTGACTCAAGTGATGTAAATTAGCCTATCAGAAGCTTCTAAAGCCATGAAATAATTTTCTGGAATTTTCCAAACTGTTTAAAGGCACAGTCAACTTAGTGTATGTAAACTTCTGACCCACTGTAATTGTGATACAGTGAATTATAAGTGAAATAATCTGTCCGTAAACAATTGTTGGAAAAATGACTTGTGTCATACACAAAGTAGATGTCCTAACTGAACTTGCCAAAACTTTAGTTTGTTAACAATACATTTGTGGAGTGGTTGAAAAATGAGTTTTAATGACTCCAACCTAAGTGTATGTAAACTTCCGACTTCAAATGTATGGGCTACATTTCTAGGAGGAAAGCAAAACCTGAATCTCCCCACCGCTATGTCACTTAGAGACTTAGAAACGTATATCTAGCCTCCCACCTGTGCTGTGAGAAGGTCTCTCTCTGTCACAGACACACATGCACACACACACACACACGCACACACACACATACCGCTACAGACCTCCTGTCTGGTGCCACTTCGTTAAGATGCAAGAGGGTGACCAGTTTTCCCCAAACGCTTTCTTCCTATTTAAACTTGTCTCTGAGGCTCCCCTGGTGTTGCCGTAGCGATCTCCCCTGGTGCTGCCCGAGACGACGGTTGCCGTGTGGATGTGTTTTGTAAGGTGTGGATGAAAGGAGCACACCTGCAGAGCAGCTCAGGGCAAGAACACACTCTGTGTGTGTGTGTCTCGCCTAATGAACAGTTCCCTAAGATCTCAACTCTTTGAATGTGTTACACACAGGAAAACCATGTGTTTGATACTTGTCTCTTTATGTAGGCTGTACCCACTCAGAATATCACCCAGTCTCCCATAGGGATCCACCAGCAAATTTTCTATAGATGTTTTGGCTAGTTAGCCCAATAGCATTAGCCACACTAGCTAGCCCCACTGCTAACTAACACAGAGACGGAGCCTGAGACAGGGAGGGTTGAGACTCATTTAAGAGCAGGCAGACACCGTGACGACAGTCACTAACGAGCCGCTTAAGAGGACCTGATTAAAGTCAACCCACATCCATGTAAATTAACTCAATAACACTCCTCCACTCTCTCGCTCTCACTCTCTCACCCTCTCGCTCTCTCTTACCCTCTCACTCGCTCTCTCTGTCTCTCACTCTCTGACAACACACACGACAGCCCACATAGCCCCGACCCATCAACTCAATCCCCATCTCTACCTCCACTGGATGAAAAATACCTGTTCTCTTCTGCTGGTAAAGAAAGGAAGGAGACCGACAGAGTGAAACACAGACACACGGACCGCCTGCACACCTCCATGTTCTGTGCATAGGAGCAGCTAACCCAATTGGCTGTGTAATTGTTTAATTTGTCTCATCACTCTGGAATGAATGTAATTGGTGTTTTCTCTGCTCACTGTCTTTTACTGGTTACAGTTTCCATGGGCAGTTGCGTAAGCAATCAGGAATGTTTTCATGCGTGTGTCAGTTCCATGTCATTGTGACCTCAAATAGGCTTAAGAGAAAATTGCCAAACAGGCTGAGAGGGGGGATGAAACATAGTTCTGAAAGCACAAGGTAATAAGAGAGAGTGAGAGAGCAAGACAGATAATGAGGCAGTAAGAAGACACATTATGCCTAAACTTTGCCTTACCTCTATGACTGGTCAGAAGCCCCTCTCCTCTCCTCTCCTCTCCTCTCCTCTCCTCCTCTCCTCTCCTCTCCTCTCCTCTCCTCTCCTCTCCTCTCCTCTCCTCTCTCCTCTCCTCTCCTCCTCCTCTCCTCTCCTCTCCACTCCTCTCTCCTCTCCACTCCTCTCCCCTCCTCCCCTCCCCTCCCCTCCCCTCCTCTCCCTCCCCTCCCCTCCTCTCCTCTCCTCTCTTCTCTTCCTCCCTGACACCAGTTAATGGTTCTTAAGAGCGAGGACACACAGGAGCAGATGGGTACAGAGCTTTGCTCACCTAGGCCTTGCGCTGACGTACACTCACACACACACACACACACACACACACACACACACACACACAC
>NC_068433.1:42487990-42502990 GCF_023373465.1 Oncorhynchus keta
ACGTTGAACTCACCCTGTAACCACGCTGAATCAACCCTTGTAACCACGTGGAACTCACCCTGTAACCACGTGGAACTCACCTTGTAACCACGTGGAACTCACCCTGTAACCACGCCGAATCAACCCTTGTAACCACGTGGAACTCACCCTGTAACCACGTGATACTCACCATGTAACCACGCCGAATCAACCCTTGTAACCACGTGGAACTCACCCTGTAACCACACCGAATCAACCCTTGTAACCATGTGGAACTCACCCTGTAACCACGTGGAACTCACCCTGTAACCACGTGGAACTCACCCTGTAACCACCCTGTAACCACGCCGAATCAACCCTTGTAACCACGTGGAACTCACCCTGTAACCACGCCGAATCAACCATTGTAACCACGTGGAACTCACCCTGTAACCACGTGGAACTCACCCTGTAACCACGTGGAATGAATGCGTCAAAAATAGACGTTCCTCCGTAACACATCGAATTTCAAAGGGAAAGTAAGAGATGGTGTTGGCCCTGTGCCTGTTGTGCCTGTGTGTATGGTGGGCACAGTGAAATAACTCCAGTCTCTCCTATCCCCATGACTCTATGGGTATCTGCAGCCCATTCCTCTCTAGCATATGTTCAATTAGGTTTGAAAGGCAGAGAGGAGCTGCGGTCTCTGTGATTCGCCTCCGCAGGGGGGCCTGTCCAGCCTTTCTGCTACCGTGCCTCTCCCGTCTGATCCACGGCCGCACCGCGCACAACACATGGCATTTATGGTTTACCAAAATTGTGGTGTAATTATTGTGTGGTGGGGGGAGACAAGCAGTTCCTGTTCCACTATTCCCCTCGCGCTGCGCTGATCCTGCCTGTGGTTATGGTCTGGTGTATTACTGCTGGATCTGGTCATGAGAGGACACACACACACACACAGGAGAAAATACACACAGGCAGGAGAGGCATGGCTGAGAATACAAACACACACATAGCAAACAGAAAGAACACACACACACGCACACACACACACACACACACACACACACACACACACACACACACACACACACACACACACACACACACACACACACACACACACACACACACACACACACACACACACACACACACACACATTGAGACATTGAGAACGTTCATTTCTGAAAGAGGGAGGGAGAGAGAAAGGGGGAAAGGAAAGGGAGGGAGTGAGAAAGGGAGGGAGGACATACTTGATCCTGTCATCCATTTGACTCACCTACCTGTCCTTTATCCCGTGGTGGCATAAGACGATGACGTCCTTAACATATTCCTGCAGCTTTGTCTCTCCATTACATTACAGCATTCTGTAATATAAGGGTGAAATGAGAAGGAAGGAGAGAGGGATGGGGGGAATGAGAAGGAAGGAGGGAAGGAGAGAGGAATGGGGGGAGTGAGAAGGAAGGAGGGAAGGAGAGAGGAATGGGGGGAATGAGAAGGAAGGAGGGAAGGAGAGAGGAATGGGGGGAGTGAGAAGGAAGGAGGGAAGGAGAGAGGGATGGGGGGGGAATGAGAAGGAAGGATGGAAGGAGAGAGGGATGGGGGAATGAGAAGGAAGGAGGGAAGGAGAGAGGGATGGGGGAATGAGAAGGAAGGAGGGAAGGAGAGAGGGATGGGGGGAATGAGAAGGAAGGAGGGAAGGAGAGAGGGATGGGGGAATGAGAAGGAAGGAGGGAAGGAGAGAGGGATGGGGGGAATGAGAAGGAAGGAAGGAGGGAAGGAGAGAGGAATGGGGGGAGTGAGAAGGAAGGAGGGAAGGAGAGAGGGATGGGGGGAATGAGAAGGAAGGATGGAAGGAGAGAGGGATGGGGGAATGAGAAGGAAGGAGGGAAGGAGAGAGGGATGGGGGGAATGAGAAGGAAGGAGGGAAGGAGAGAGGGATGGGGGAATGAGAAGGAAGGAGAGAGGGATGGGGGGAATGAGAAGGAAGGGGGGAAGGAGAGAGGGATGGGGAATGAGAAAGAAGGAGGGAAGGAGAGAGGGGGATGGGGGGAATGAGAAGGAAGGAGGGAAGGAGAGAGGGATGGGGGGAATGAGAAGGAAGGAGGGAAGGAGAGAGGGATGGGGGGAATGAGAAGGAAGGAGGGAAGGAGAGAGGGATGGGGGAATGAGAAAATACTTGTCAGTGTCGCTTTGACATTCAATTTTAATAGTTGCATCTGTGTCCATGTCATCGAATGTTTTATAACCGTTCAGATATTTCATTCTACAGGTAATAGCTTATTCCTTTTGATCCCTGGGTTTGAATGATATTTCCTTCAGCCGTTGCTTATGAAACTGTAAGGCCCACCTGGGTTTGTTATCTTCAAACTTAGCCTGCAAAACGTTGTTGTTATCCATCTATCTAACTCGTCATACTGCGGACTCTCTCTCCCATGTCTCTGCACATCTCTTCTGTCAGTCATGTCACTCCTCAGTGTCTTTGTGTGGTTTTTGGCAGAGCAGTCTTCAGCTGAACACACACACACACACACAATCTTCGGCTTCCACCATCTGTCTCCTACTTCTCTCTCTGTGCCGAAACACTCAGACTCTTCCTCTTGCCAAAGTCACTGAGTTTGTATTTTTTTCACTGAGTTCTGGAAACCTTGTGAAGAGGGATGGCGTGCTGCCGACTCAGAGTGCTCCTCTCTCCTCTCTCCTTGGGGAGGGAAGAAGCCAGGCCAGCTGTTATGAGAGTTTAGCAGTGATTCTTCCTCGTGACTCCCTCGTTGTCTCGCTAATCAACAGGACAGGACTCCCTGACTCTGACCTGTCTCTGCTCATATACACAGCTCTGTATCAGACGCAGGTGCTCAAGAGGAGAGGACAGAGTACGTATTTGCGTGTTGGATGGGGGTGTGCGGCGGGAGCGGTGTGTGTGTGTGTGTGTGCGCGTGCACTCTCTTCTGTTCCGGTGTGTGTCTGCGTGTGTGTATAGCTGCACGTGTGTGTGTGTCTGTGTGTGAGCATTCTACAGTTTCTTCCTTCTTATCTTATTCGTGGCCAGATGATCTCACCTGACCTCACCACACTGAGCTGTGATTGTGTCTAGAGGTTAAAGGTCACAGACAGGACCTGATACCCCCTCAGGTGAGGAACAGACAATACCCCCAGCTGGCCTACATTGATACAGATAGACCAGCCTTCTGCTTCTGTCTGCTCTGTTCACCCTCACTACCCAAGATCAATGTCTGACTACACCTGGACTGCACGCTCACATACCTCCCCCACCCCATATCAGATACGGACATCCATATGCTCAATAAACTGATCTCTCTCTATCGCTCTCTCCTCTCCTCCTCCCCTCTCCTCCTCCCCTCTCCTTTCCTCTCCTCCTCTCCTCTCCTCCTCCCCTCTCCTCCTCCTCCTCTCCTCTCCTCCCCTCCTCTCCTCTCCTCCTCTCCTCTCCTCCTCCCCTCTCCTTTCCTCTGCTCCTCCTCTCCTCCTCCTCTCCTCCTCCCCTCTCCTCCTCCCCTCTCCTTTCCTCTGCTCCTCCTCTCCTCCTCCCCCTCCACCCGTCTCTCAGCAGGTCCAGGGGCAGCTGCCTCCGTTGATGATCCCTGTGTTCCCTCCAGACCAGAGGACTCTGGCTGTAGCTGCTGCCCAGCAAGGCTTCCTGCTGCCCCCCGGATTCAACTACAAACCAGGCTGCAGTAAGTTGTACTGGTCTCTCAAACTGACTATTCTCTGTGGGTCTAGATTGGGACATGTCAGTGGTGTTGTTGCCACGCCACTACAAGTGTATTTTCTACAGAGACAGGGACACTCTCTCTCTCTCTCTCTCTCTCTCTCTCTCTCTCTCTCTCTCTTTCTCTCACTCTCTCTCACTCTCTCTCACTCTCTCTCACTCTCTCTCACTCTCTCTCACTCTCTCTTTCTCTTTCTCTCTCTCTCTCTCTCTCTCTCTCTCTCTCTCTCTCTCTCTCTCTCTCTCTCTCTCTCTCTCTCTCTCTCTCTCTCACTCTCTGTCTCTCTCTCTCTCTCACTCACTCTCTGTCTCTCTCTCTCTCTCTCTCTCACTCTCTGTCTCTCTCAATCTCTCTCTCTCTCTCTCTGTCTATTGGCTCATTCCTTCACTTGGCTCATCCTTTTGTCTCCATTTAAAATTTTCCAGATTATTCTTTTTTGAAAGCAACACAAAAAAGCCTCATCCTGTGGGACTTGTTGTTGGCCGCGGCAGTCCGGCTGTGAGGCAATGTGTTGTTTACCGCGAGAAGCAACACGTGTGTGCCAGGAACGGGCATTCCGAATACCGTAGGAACACACCAGGGGGTAGCGCGACCTGCCCCAGGTTCCCTCACATTAACACGGGCCCCCGCCAGAACATGCGTCCAACGCGCCTCACACACGCCTGTCCAACAATCCTCGCGCTCGCCTCCCCCTACAGACAGACAGACTGGTCTCTCTAAGGTCCAGCTCATCCCCCAGAAACTAACAGCTTCCTAAACAAGTCTCCTTCCAGTTTCAATTAATGCCATTATGTGCCAATCCTCGCCCACCACCCACCGCCCACCGCCCACTTAAAGACCCCCGCTGTCTGGGAGGAATATTGCTGTCTTTTCTCTGCCTGAGCCAAGGAGAATGGTGTTGCCCTGAATGACAGATAGGGCTGCTGTCCTTCTGAAGCATCAGCACTTGTTGACTTATATATGGATTATAGTACATACTGTACACCAGTGGTTCTCAATCCTGGTCCTGGGGAACCAACGGGGAACGCATTTTTGTTTTGGCCCTAGCACTACGCAGCTGATTCAAACCATCAACTCATCATCAGGCTTTGATGATTAGAATCAGGTGTGTAGTGCTAGGGCAAAAAGAAAAATGTGCACCCCGTTGGGAGAGTGCACAGACAAAGAGCGATTGCAGAAAGAGGGTGCAGACAGATGGAACAGAGACAGAGAGAGAGGAAAAGAAAGAGAGAGAACAGAAAGAGCGCTGCGAGGATCACGTCACCCTCTCTGGCTTTCTCTCTCTCTCTCTCTCCATCCCTCCATCTCCCTCAGTGAGAACTCTCTGTCCCACCCAGTAGTCTAGGGAGATGCATCTCTCTCTCTCTCCCTCTCAGTGAGAACTCTGTCCCACCCAGTAGTCTAGGGAGATGCATCTCTCTCTCTCTCTCTCTCTCTCTCTCTCTCTCTCTCTCTCTCTCTCTCTCTCTCTCTCTCTCTCAGTGAGAACTCTCTGTCACACCCAGTAGTCTAGGGAGATGCATCTCTCTCTCTCTCTCTCTCTCTCTCTCTCTCTCTCTCTCTCTCTCTCTCTCTCTCTCTCTCTCTCTCTCTCTCTCTCAGTGAGAACTCTCTGTCACACCCAGTAGTCTAGGGAGATGCATCTCTCTCTCCATCCCGCTCAGTGAGAACTCTCTGTCACACCCAGTAGTCTAGGGAGATGCATCTCTCTCTCCATCCCGCTCAGTGAGAACTCTCTGTCCCACCCAGTAGTCTAGGGAGATGCATCTCTCTCTCTCTCTCTCTCTCTCTCAGTGAGAACTCTCTGTCCCACCCAGTAGTCTAGGGAGATGCATCTATCTCTCCATCCCTCTCAGTGAGAACTCTCTGTCACACCCAGTAGTCTAGCGAGATGCATCTCTCTCTCTCTCCCTCTCAGTGAGAACTCTCTGTCCCACCCAGTAGTCTAGGGAGATGCATCTCTCTCTCCATCCCGCTCAGTGAGAACTCTCTGTCACACCCAGTAGTCTAGGGAGATGCATCTCTCTGGCCAAGAGCAACATGTTTGCTTTCTTTATTTCTCTCTTTTGTTACAGCCGTGTCCCCATGAGGAGCATGAATATCTGCCTCTCCGTTGTTTGTTTAAGGAGCAGGAGGCAAAACGGTTGTGTCCCAAATGGCACCCTATTCCCGGCATAGCGCACTACTTTTGACCAGCGCCGCATCGGTAGTGCACAATGTAGGGAATGCTGGGATGCTGCCTGTCTCCCAGAATACACATCCACTGAAATAAGGATCCCTCCAAAAAATGCTACTTGAACCCTGGCATTTTTTATGTCCCGGAGTTGTATGGGAAAAATGTTGAATGCTGAAGTCTGGATTACTGCTTATTGAGACGAGGTCCTGGGTCAGGACTGATTGTTACAAGGCTGGGCACACACACACACACACACACACACACACACACACACACACACACACACACACACACACACACACACACACACACACACACACACACACACACACACACACACACACACACACACACACACACACACTAGTGCCATGGCCTGAGCCGAGAGACCCAGTGTATTGTCCTGATATAGCATTGTGACGAAGTCACTCTGGGACCCAGTCAGATATGCATGGTCATACCCTGAGAACAGTGTGATGTATTAGCGTCACTGTTGATATCTGACTGTCTATGCCTAGTGGCAGTAATATTCCACCGCCATGGCATTCATTTTAATAGATACACCCTTTAATGAAATAAATACATCCATTTATCATAACACGAGTATCTTTCACTCTCTGATGTTCTGTTTTGCACAAATAACACACTATAATACAACTGTTTAGGAGGAATAAGAACACCGGTGGCTTGTTGAACCCGGTCAACCTTTGGTCCTCATGTCCTTCCTCTATCCTTCCTTCCTCCTATCTTTCCCTCCATCCCTCCTCCCCTCTGTCTTCTCCCTCCGTCCCTCCTCGCTCTGTCTTCTCCCTCCATCCCTCCTCGCTCTGTCTTCTATCTCCGTCTCTCCTCGCTCTGTCTTCTCCCTCTGTCCCTCCTCGCTCTGTCTTCTCCCTCCGTCCCTCCTCGCTCTGTCTTCTCCCTCCATATCTCCTCCCCTCTGTCTTCTCCCTCTATCCTTCCTTCCTCCTATCTTTCCCTCCATCCCTCCTCCCCTCTGTCTTCTCCCTCCGTCCCTCCTCGCTCTGTCTTCTCCCTCCATCCCTCCTCCCCTCTGTCTTCTCCCTCCGTCCCTCCTCGCTCTGTCTTCTCCCTCCATATCTCCTCCCTGTGTCTTCTCCCTCCATCCCTCCTGCCCTCTGTCTTCTCCCTCCGTCCCTCCTCCCCTCTGTCTTCTCCCTCCATCCCTCCTCCCCTCTGTCTTCTCCCTCCATCCCTCCTCGCTCTGTCTTCTCCCTCCATCCCTCCTCCCCTCTGTCTTCTCCCTCCGTCCCTCCTCCCCTCTGTCTTCTCCCTCCATCCCTCCTCGCTCTGTCTTCTCCCTCCATATCTCCTCCCCTCTGTCTTCTCCCTCCGTCCCTCCTCCCTCTGTCTTCTCCCTCCATCCCTCCTCCCCTGTCTTCTCCCTCCGTCCCTCCTCCCTCTGTCTTCTCCCTCCACCCTTCCTCCCCCCGTCTTCTCCCTCCGTCCCTCCTCCCTCTGTCTTCTCCCTCCATCCCTCCTCCCCTCTGTCTTCTCCCTCCGTCCCTTCTCACTCTGTCTTCTCCCTCCATCTCTCCTCCCCTCTGTCTTCTCCCTCTATCCTTCCTTCCTCCTATCTTTCCCTCCATCCCTCCTCCCCCCCGTCTTCTCCCTCCGTCCCTCCTCCCTCTGTCTTCTCCCTCCATCCCTCCTCCCCTCTGTCTTCTCCCTCCGTCCCGTCTCACTCTGTCTTCTCCCTCCATCTCTCCTCCCCTCTGTCTTCTCCCTCTATCCTTCCTTCCTCCTATCTTTCCCTCCATCCCTCCTCCCCTCTGTCTTCTCCCTCCGTCCCTCCTCGCTCTGTCTTCTCCCTCCATATCTCCTCCCTGTGTCTTCTCCCTCCATCCCTCCTGCCCTCTGTCTTCTCCCTCCGTCCCTCCTCGCTCTGTCTTCTCCCTCCATCCCTCCTCCCCTCTGTCTTCTCCCTCCGTCCCTCCTCGCTCTGTCTTCTCCCTCCATCTCTCCTCCCCTCTGTCTTCTCCCTCTATCCTTCCTTCCTCCTATCTTTCCCTCCATCCCTCCTCCCCTCTGTCTTCTCCCTCCGTCCCTCCTCGCTCTGTCTTCTCCCTCCATCCCTCCTCCCCTCTGTCTTCTCCCTCCGTCCCTCCTCGCTCTGTCTTCTCCCTCCATATCTCCTCCCTGTGTCTTCTCCCTCCATCCCTCCTGCCCTCTGTCTTCTCCCTCCGTCCCTCCTCCCCTCTGTCTTCTCCCTCCATCCCTCCTCCCCTCTGTCTTCTCCCTCCATCCCTCCTCGCTCTGTCTTCTCCCTCCATCCCTCCTCCCCTCTGTCTTCTCCCTCCGTCCCTCCTCCCCTCTGTCTTCTCCCTCCATCCCTCCTCGCTCTGTCTTCTCCCTCCATATCTCCTCCCCTCTGTCTTCTCCCTCCGTCCCTCCTCCCTCTGTCTTCTCCCTCCATCCCTCCTCCCCTGTCTTCTCCCTCCGTCCCTCCTCCCTCTGTCTTCTCCCTCCACCCCTCCTCCCCCCCGTCTTCTCCCTCCGTCCCTCCTCCCTCTGTCTTCTCCCTCCATCCCTCCTCCCCTCTGTCTTCTCCCTCCGTCCCTCCTCGCTCTGTCTTCTCCCTCCATCTCTCCTCCCCTCTGTCTTCTCCCTCTATCCTTCCTTCCTCCTATCTTTCCCTCCATCCCTCCTCCCCTCTGTCTTCTCCCTCCGTCCCTCCTCGCTCTGTCTTCTCCCTCCATATCTCCTCCCTGTGTCTTCTCCCTCCATCCCTCCTGCCCTCTGTCTTCTCCCTCCGTCCCTCCTCCCCTCTGTCTTCTCCCTCCATCCCTCCTCCCCTCTGTCTTCTCCCTCCGTCCCTCCTCGCTCTGTCTTCTCCCTCCATCCCTCCTCGCTCTGTCTTCTATCTCCGTCTCTCCTCGCTCTGTCTTCTCCCTCTGTCCCTCCTCGCTCTGTCTTCTCCCTCCGTCCCTCCTCGCTCTGTCTTCTCCCTCCATATCTCCTCCCCTCTGTCTTCTCCCTCTATCCTTCCTTCCTCCTATCTTTCCCTCCATCCCTCCTCCCCTCTGTCTTCTCCCCTCCGTCCCTCCTCGCTCTGTCTTCTCCCTCCATCCCTCCTCCCCTCTGTCTTCTCCCTCCGTCCCTCCTCGCTCTGTCTTCTCCTCCATATCTCCTCCCTGTGTCTTCTCCCTCCATCCCTCCTGCCCTCTGTCTTCTCCCTCCGTCCCTCCTCCCCTCTGTCTTCTCCCTCCATCCCTCCTCCCTCTGTCTTCTCCCTCCATCCCTCCTCGCTCTGTCTTCTCCTCCATCCCTCCTCCCCTCTGTCTTCTCCTCCGTCCCTCCTCCCCTCTGTCTTCCCTCCATCCCTCCTCGCTCTGTCTTCCCTCCATATCTCCTCCCCTCTGTCTTCTCCCTCCGTCCCTCCTCCCTCTGTCTTCTCCCTCCATCCCTCCTCCCCTGTCTTCTCCCTCCGTCCCTCCTCCCTCTGTCTTCTCCCTCCACCCCTCCTCCCCCCGTCTTCTCCCTCCGTCCCTCCTCCCTCTGTCTTCTCCCTCCATCCCTCCTCCCCTCTGTCTTCTCCCTCCGTCCCTTCTCGCTCTGTCTTCTCCCTCCATCTCTCCTCCCCTCTGTCTTCTCCCTCTATCCTTCCTTCCTCCTATCTTTCCCTCCATCCCTCCTCCCCTCTGTCTTCTCCCTCCGTCCCTCCTCGCTCTGTCTTCTCCCTCCATATCTCCTCCCTGTGTCTTCTCCCTCCATCCCTCCTGCCCTCTGTCTTCTCCCTCCGTCCCTCCTCGCTCTGTCTTCTCCCTCCATCCCTCCTCCCCTCTGTCTTCTCCCTCCGTCCCTCCTCGCTCTGTCTTCTCCCTCCATCTCTCCTCCCCTCTGTCTTCTCCCTCTATCCTTCGTTCCTCCTATCTTTCCCTCCATCCCTCCTCCCCTCTGTCTTCTCCCTCCGTCCCTCCTCGCTCTGTCTTCTCCCTCCATCCCTCCTCCCCTCTGTCTTCTCCCTCTGTCCCTCCTCGCTCTGTCTTCTCCCTCCGTCCCTCCTCGCTCTGTCTTCTCCCTCCATATCTCCTCCCCTCTGTCTTCTCCCTCTATCCTTCCTTCCTCCTATCTTTCCCTCCATCCCTCCTCCCCTCTGTCTTCTCCCTCCGTCCCTCCTCGCTCTGTCTTCTCCCTCCATCCCTCCTCCCCTCTGTCTTCTCCCTCCGTCCCTCCTCGCTCTGTCTTCTCCCTCCATATCTCCTCCCTGTGTCTTCTCCCTCCATCCCTCCTGCCCTCTGTCTTCTCCCTCCGTCCCTCCTCCCCTCTGTCTTCCCTCCATCCCTCCTCCCCTCTGTCTTCCTCCATCCCTCCTCGCTCTGTCTTCTCCCTCCATCCCTCCTCCCTCTGTCTTCTCCTCCGTCCCTCCTCCCCTCTGTCTTCTCCTCCATCCCTCCTCGCTCTGTCTTCTCCCTCCATATCTCCTCCCCTCTGTCTTCTCCTCCGTCCCTCCTCCTCTGTCTTCTCCCTCCATCCCTCCTCCCTGTCTTCTCCTCCGTCCCTCCTCCTCTGTCTTCTCCCCCACCCCTCCTCCCCCGTCTTCTCCCTCCGTCCCTCCTCCCTCTGTCTTCCCTCCATCCCTCCTCCCCTCTGTCTTCTCCCTCCGTCCCTTCTCGCTCTGTCTTCTCCCTCCATCTCTCCTCCCCTCTGTCTTCTCCCTCTATCCTTCCTTCCTCCTATCTTTCCCTCCATCCCTCCTCCCCTCTGTCTTCTCCCTCCGTCCCTCCTCGCTCTGTCTTCTCCCTCCATATCTCCTCCCTGTGTCTTCTCCCTCCATCCCTCCTGCCCTCTGTCTTCTCCTCCGTCCCTCCTCGCTCTGTCTTCTCCTCCATCCCTCCTCCCTCTGTCTTCTCCCTCCGTCCCTCCTCGCTCTGTCTTCTCCTCCATCTCTCCTCCCCTCTGTCTTCTCCCTCTATCCTTCGTTCCTCCTATCTTTCCCTCCATCCCTCCTCCCTCTGTCTTCTCCCTCCGTCCCTCCTCGCTCTGTCTTCTCCTCCATCCCTCCTCCCCTCTGTCTTCCCCTCCGTCCCTCCTCGCTCTGTCTTCTCCCTCCATATCTCCTCCCTGTGTCTTCTCCCTCCATCCCTCCTGCCCTCTGTCTTCCCCTCCGTCCCTCCTCCCCTCTGTCTTCTCCTCCATCCCTCCTCCCCTCTGTCTTCTCCCTCCATCCCTCCTCGCTCTGTCTTCTCCCTCCATCCCTCCTCCCCTCTGTCTTCTCCCTCCGTCCCTCCTCCCCTCTGTCTTCTCCCTCCATCCCTCCTCGCTCTGTCTTCTCCCTCCATATCTCCTCCCTCTGTCTTCTCCCTCCGTCCCTCCTCCCTCTGTCTTCTCCTCCATCCCTCCTCCCCTGTCTTCCCCTCTCCGTCCCTCCTCCCCCCTCTGTCTCTCCTCCACCCCTCCTCCCCCGTCTTCTCCCTCCGTCCCTCCTCCCTCTGTCTTCCCCTCCATCCCTCCTCCCCTCTGTCTTCTCCCTCCGTCCCTCCTCGCTCTGTCTTCTCCCTCCATCTCTCCTCCCCTCTGTCTTCTCCCTCTATCCTTCCTTCCTCCTATCTTTCCCTCCATCCCTCCTCCCCTCTGTCTTCTCCCTCCGTCCCTCCTCGCTCTGTCTTCTCCCTCCATATCTCCTCCCTGTGTCTTCTCCCTCCATCCCTCCTGCCCTCTGTCTTCTCCCTCCGTCCCTCCTCCCCTCTGTCTTCCCTCCATCCCTCCTCCCTCTGTCTTCCCTCCATCCCTCCTCGCTCTGTCTTCTCCCTCCATCCCTCCTCCCTCTGTCTTCTCCCTCCGTCCCTCCTCCCTCTGTCTTCTCCCTCCATCCCTCCTCCCTCTGTCTTCTCCTCCATCCTCCTCCCTCTGTCTTCTCCCTCCATCCCTCCTCCCCTCTGTCTTCTCCTCCGTCCCTCCTCCCTCTGTCTTCTCCCTCCGTCCCTCCTCCCTGTCTTCTCCTCCGTCCCTCCTCCCTCTGTCTTCTCCCTCCACCCCTCCTCCCCCCTTCTCCCTCCGTCCCTCCTCCCTCTGTCCTCTCCCTCCATCCTCCTCCCCTCTGTCTTCTCCCTCTCCGTCCCTCCACCCTCTGTCTTCCCTCCATCCCTCCTCTCTGTCTTCTCCCTCCATCCCTCCTCCGTCTGTCTTCTCCCTCCATCCCTCCTCCCCTCCTCCCCTCTGTCTTCTCCCTCCGTCCCTCCTCCCCTCTGTCTTCCCCTCCATCCCTCCTCCCTCTGTCTTCCCTCCATCCCTCCTCGTCTGTCTTCTCCCTCCATCCCTCCTCCCTCTGTCTTCTCCTCCGTCCCTCCTCCCCTCTGTCTTCTCCCTCCATCCCTCCTCCTCTGTCTTCTCCCTCCATCCTCCTCCTCTGTCTTCTCCTCCGTCCCTCCTCCCTCTGTCTTCTCCCTCCATCCTCCTCCTGTCTTCTCCTCCGTCCCTCCTCCCTCTGTCTTCTCCCTCCACCCTCCCCCCGTCTTCTCCCTCCGTCCCTCCTCCCTCTGTCTTCCCTCCATCCCTCCTCCCTCTGTCTTCTCCCTCCATCTCTCCTCCCTCTGTCTTCTCCCTCTATCCTTCCTTCCTCCTATCTTTCCCTCCATCCTCCTCCCCTCTGTCTTCCCCTCCGTCCTCCTCGCTCTGTCTTCTCCCTCCATATCTCCTCCCCCTGTGTCTTCCCCTCCATCCCTCCTGCCCTCTGTCTTCTCCCTCCGTCCCTCCTCCCCTCTGTCTTCTCCCTCCATCCCTCCTCCCCTCTGTCTTCTCCATCCCTCCTCGCTCTGTCTTCTCCCTCCATCCCTCCTCCCCTCTGTCTTCTCCCTCCGTCCCTCCTCCCTCTGTCTTCTCCCTCCATCCCTCCTCCCCTCTGTCTTCTCCCTCCATCCCTCCTCCCCTCTGTCTTCCTCCATCCCTCCTCCCCCTCTGTCTTCTCCTCCGTCCCTCCTCCCTCCTTCTCCCTCCATCCCTCCTCCCCTCTGTCTTCTCCTCTGTCCTCCTCGCTCTGTCTTCTCCGTCCCTCCTCGCTCTGTCCTCCCTCCATATCCCTCCCCTCTGTCTTCTCCCTCTATCCTTCCTTCCTCCTATCTTTCCCTCCATCCCTCCTCCCCTCTGTCTTCTCCCTCCGTCCCTCCTCGCTCTGTCTTCTCCCTCCGTCCCTCCTCCCCTCTGTCTTCTCCCTCCTCCCCTCCTCCCCTCTGTCTTCTCCCTCCGTCCCTCCTCCCCTCTGTCTTCTCCCTCCATCCCCCCTCCCCTCTGTCTTCTCCCTCCGTCCCTCCTCCCTCTGTCTTCTCCCTCCATATCTCCTCCCCTCTGTCTTCTCCCTCCATCCCTCCTCCCCTCTGTCTTCTCCCTCCGCCCCTCCTCCCTCTGTCTTCTCCCTCCATCCCTCCTCCCCTCTGCCTTCTCCCTCCGTCCCTCCTCCCTCTGTCTTCTCCCTCCATATCTCCTCCCCATGTCTTCTCCCTCTATCCTTCCTTCCTCCTATCTTTCCCTCCATCCCTCCTCCCCGTGTCTTCTCCCTTCACCCCTCCTCCCCGTCTTCTCCCTCCATCCCTCTGTCTTCTCCCTCCATCCCTCCTCCCTCTGTCTTCTCCCTCAATCCATCCAGTTGTACAACTGCCTAGGTATCTCCCTTTCCCTTCCCTTTCCTCCCCATCTCCTCTCTCCATCCCTCCTCCCCCTATCTTCTCCCTCCATCCCTCCTTTCTGCCCACAGCCCTGACCTTTCCCTCCCATAGTAATTACACAGGCCTAGCTATCTGCAGATGGGTGCTAATAACCTGCTCCATTCTTTTTTATTTCCTATTCTCTCCATCCCTGATTCATCAGCCTTCACTTACTGCCGACATGGCCTACTAAGAGAGAGGGGGGCAGAGAGGCAGGAAGACAGACAGACAGACAGACAGACAGACAGACAGACAGACAGACAGAGAGAGAGCGAGAGAGAGAGGGGGGCAGAGAGGCAGGAAGACAGACAGACAGAGTGAGAGAGCGAGAGAGAGAGAGAGAGAGAGAGAGAGAGAGAGAGAGAGAGAGAGAGAGAGAGAGAGAGAGAGAGAGAGAGAGAGAGAGAGAGAGAGAGAGAAAACAAGCACAGAGTGAGAGTGCACAGACAAAGAGCGATTGCAGAAAGCGGGTGCAGACGGATGGAACAGAGACAGAGAGAGAGGAAAAGAAAGAGAGAGAACAGAAAGAACGCTGCAGCGGTGACGTTGCCCTCTCTGGCTTAATTACGTCCAGGGCGTCTTTATCTTTGAACACCTTCAGAGTCTTTGTCAGGAGGTATTAGAGAGAGGCCACACAATCAGCCTTTCATTAGGACGCACCAGACACAGGACAAAGGAGGGCTTTAGAACGGACCGGAGAAAGGGAGGGAGCTCAGACGGAGGGAGGGAGGGAGGGGAGGCAGATGGAGGGATAGAATGGAGAACAAGGGGAGAGAAGAGTAAAGGGTCTATCTGGGCTGCAGGTAGAGGGGGAGAGAGAGAGATGGGATGGGGGAATCATTTGGCCTAAATAGAGAACAGGGAGGAAGTGAAAGGAGAGAGGTCTCACACGGGACTGTCAAAGCTGTCTCGGTGTAGAAAGAGAAAAGGAGGTAGAGTGGAAGTAGGGCCATGTAATGGAGAAAGGGCTGTGTTAGTGCATATAGAGGAGTGTGAAGGTGTTGAGAGGTTGAGGACAGAGGAGAGAGAGTGAGCGGGGAAAAGACGAGAGAGATCCACAGATAAACACATGAATGGTAGGGAGGCACTGAATAGGAAATGAAAGGAGGAAGTGAAGGAAGAGAAGAAGGAGAGATAGCTGACGTGTATTCTTTCTTTTCCTCTGTCCAGGTGACCCTTACCCTCTCCAGCTGGTCCCTACTACCATGGCAGCAGCTGCTGCCGCGGCAACGCCAGGCCTCGGTCAACTACAGCTCCAGGTGAGACCAGCACCATGCTGACGATTTTATTTCCATTCAAATGTTCACCAATATTTAGATTTCCTCCAAATGCCTCCCATTGCCTTAATACATAGAGTAAACCTTTCCTATTGTGACATTGCAATGTTTTCGTGTTTTAGGTCCAAGGATATGGCCCTAACTCAACGGTTCTCGAACCTCTCCTTGGAGACCCTCAGACATTTCATAGTGTTGTA
>NC_068433.1:42510490-42527990 GCF_023373465.1 Oncorhynchus keta
TTTTTAAAAACAGCCCGTTTTGACTAATAAACAGCTATTCTCTCCCTCGTCTTAAAGACAATTAGGAACAAATGTATTTGGTGAGAATTCTTGTGAAGAAACATGAAGGGAATGAGAGAACGTTGTTGTGGAGAGCAGAAATAGCTGGAGGAGGAAAAGGGCTGATGAATATTGTAGCTCATTCCTTTCCAAGTTTATTATGGTGTGTCTGTTGCTGTGGAAATATTTGCTTGAGAGTATTAAATACTTTGTCTGATGATCAGGCTGTGTAAATATCCAAGAGCACTGTGACTACTACTATCCCCTCAGTAGATATTACTGGCAGCCGTTGACTTGTTCCTTCTAAGCAGAAACCAGCCTGTCTTCATGCCAGTCTGCGAGTTAGTGTGTGGAAGAGTGAGTCTTCATTTCATTTTGAACTATTGTGATGTTTACTGTTCATTTTGTATTGTTTATTTCACTTTTGTTTTATATATTTCACTTGCTTTGGCAATGTAAACATGTGTTTTTCCCATGCCAATAAAGAGAGAGGGAGAGAGAGAGAGAGAGAGAGAGAGAGAGAGAGAGAGAGAGAGAGAGAGAGAGAGAGAGAGAGAGAGAGAGAGAGAGAGAGAGAGAGAGAGAGAGAGAGAGAGAGAGAGAGAGAGACAGAGACAGAGAGAGACAGAGACAGAGACAGAGACAGAGACAGAGACAGAGACAGAGATAGGAGAGAGTAGAGAGAGAGAGAGAGGAGGGAGATGAGGGAGAGGATAGAGAGAATAGAGAGGAGAGAGAGAGAGAGAGAGAGAGAGAGAGAGAAGAGAGAGCTGTTGAATGTCAGCAGAACTGATGCTCTGATCCAGCACTCTGCTGTGCGTGTGCGTGTGTGTGTGCCTCTGTGTGGCGAGAGAGAGAGAGAGAGAGAGAGAGAGAGACAGACTCTGTGCTTTTGATGGGGAGAGTCAGTGGATGGAGAAAAAGATGTGGAAAGTTGGGAATGTGTTTGCCAGACGGGACAAAACTAACCTCTGTGCTGCTGGTGGCAACACACCCGCAGGCATGCAAGCACACACCAATAGCACAGAGCTTAGTTTTGTCCCGTCTGGCAAACACATTCCCAACTTTCTCTCTCTCTCTCTCTCTCTCAGCGTGACCCAGTAGGATTCTGAGTGTTTCCTTCCCACGATGCACCTGAAGGGGACATCTCTCACTCAGAGATCGAGGCTGTTAGTGTGTTCCCACGGGGCCGTGTGGTAAGGGAAGTGACAGCGTCCCTCTCTCTCTCTGTCACACAAACAGGCCATCAGCCTCTCTAATGGCCAACCTGTTTTTTTTAGCTGGCATCTTCTTTTTGTTTGTGTGCTCTGAGTATTCATTTATTCATGTGTTCCTTTCTTGTTTTCTTGTTTCACTCCCCCTCTTCCACCCCCCCTCCCTGACCCTCCCTTCTCGCTCTATAGCAGCTGTATGCAGCTCAGCTGGCAGCGATGCAGGTGTCCCCAGGGGCCAAACACAGCAGTATGCCCCAGACCAACCTGAACACCCACTCTCCCACCAACACACACCATGAGAAGAGCCGCAGCACCCCGCCGCCCAAACCCAAGGTACGTACCTCTGAGTGTGTGTGAGTGTGTGTGTGTGTGTGTGTGTGTGTGTGTGTGTGTATGTGTGTGAGTGTGTGTGTGTGTTCTGGAGTTTCTTTCCCTGGGTGTATTCATTCCCGCATGTGTGTGTGTGTTCCTGCTTGGTCGAGGCTCTTTTTTTGCATCCAGTACCTTTTGCATCAAAAGCTGTAGGCTGTCAACCAGTCACCTGCTGGTACTAATCGTTCTCCTGATGAAACTTACCAGACAACTTCTCTGAAGTCCGAACCACTTACCCAACGTTGCTGGAGACAACTTCTCTGGCCCGCTCTCAGCTCTGTAGTGGAGGTATGAGCGAGGCAGTCAGCCGTGTGGCTGTTGGCATGTGTGAGTGTGTGAACCACCACTCCCTGACCATAGGGCTATGGTTGTCTGTGGGTGGTCTGTGTCCATCCAAGCAGAGTCTTACCTCCATGAATATCTGTGTTGAAGATGCAGTGAAAGCCCCTCAGCAGACCCGCAGGGGCCCCTCAGCAGACCCCCAGGGCCCCACAGTGGAGCGGTCCTTCCTTTCCTCTTTCTCTCCTTTTCGCTCTCCTTGTCCATCTCTCCTTCCCCCCCTACTCCCTGATGAGTTGTAATCTCAGACAGAGAGAGGCAGCATGGCCATGGTATTGATTAAGATCCTTGGTTGACCCCAGCTCTCGTGACCCCGCGATAGTGTCTATCGATTCCCCGCTGACACTGTCCTCCCTCCCGGCACACGCACTGACACACACGTACACACACACACACACTAACACACTGCCCCCCAACCTTGCCCCCCTGACCCCCTCACCTGCTCCCCTGTCTAACGCAGGCAGGCGTCCCTGGGTCTGACTCTGACACACGCCTCTCATTACCATATATATGGAGTGGCCGGGGAGGGGAGGCGACTATGGTCTTAGCAGGGGGGAAGGGCAGCCGTAATGGCCCGACAGACAGCAGGACAGGGGAGTGGACACGCACTGCCCCCACCAGGTCACCATGGAAATGGCTAGACCACTCACTGGTTTCACTTCCACTCAGTGCTGTGGCCACCACAGTCTGTCACAGACCCACTGTCAGGGTTCCCTTTTCTCCTATTTTCATCCCTGCTTTCTCTCACTCTATCAGCCTTTAGTTATGACTGGATGACGCCCCATCAGTCTCTCTCAATCTCAGCCCCTGTTGATTTTTATCCCTCGTTCTCTCTCTCTCTTTCTCTCTCTCTTTCTCTCTCTCTCTCTGTCTCTCTGTCTCTCTCTCGCTCTCAATTCAATTCAATTCAAACGGGCATTATTGGCATGCGAAACATATGTTAACATCGCCAAGACAAGTGAAGTCTCTCTCTCTCTCTTTGTCTCGCTCTCTCTCTCTCTCGTCCTGTGATGGGAGGAGGAGGAGGTAGAATGGTGGCCTTCATGTATATTTTAGAGGTGCTCTCTTGTCTCTGTCAGGTCTCTGTTCATTTAGAGGCTCTTGCGGAAGTGTAGAGGCTGGCTGGCTGCCTGGTCTGCTGTAGACAGATGTTTGGACTGAGGCACATCGCTTAAGTGCTTTACCCTGGGGAGAGGAGGTACAGGGACACACGGCTACTCAGGTGTGGCCTGCCGGGAACAACATAGACTCTCACTTGCATGCACGCGCACACGCTCACACACCCACACACACACTGCCACTGACTTAAAGTGAGTTCCCCGGAAGCCTTAGTTGGCTTTAGAATTTAGAATGAATGACTGTCCATGTGACAGAAACCATGACCACAACTGCTGTTATCTTACTGTCCGCTACACTGTGTCTGCATCTGGCTCTCACTGGAACCACCTCTAAACACTCAGCAGGTTAGAAATAGAGAGACAGGAGCTTTCTCCTGTAAGTCCAACTGTATGAGCCCCTCTCCTTTCCTCACCTCTCCTTACCCCTCCTCACCTCTCCTCTCCTGTCCACACCTCACCTCACTCTTCCTTACCTTTCCTCTCCTGACCTGTCCTCTCCTGTCCTCACCTCACCTGTCCTCTCCTCTCCTGTCCTCTCCTCACCTCTCCTCTCCTGTCCACACCTCACCTCACTCTTCCTTACCTTTCCTCTCCTGACCTGTCCTCTCCTGTCCTCACCTCACCTGTCCTCTCCTCTCCTGTCCTCTCCTCTCCTCACCTCTCCTCACCTCTCCTCTCCTGTCCACACCTCACCTCACTCTTCCTTACCTTTCCTCTCCTGACCTATCCTCTCCTGTCCTCACCTCACCTGTCCTCTCCTCTCCTGTCCTCACCTCTCCTCACCTCTCCTCTCCTGTCCACACCTCACCTCACCTTCCTTACCTTTCCTCTCCTGACCTGTCCTCTCCTCTCCTCACCTCACCTGTCCTCTCCTCTCCTCTCCTCACCTCTCCTCACCTCTCCTCTCCTCACCTCCACCTCTCCTCTCCTCTCCTCTCCTCTCCTCACCTCACCTCACCTCTCCTCACCTCTCCTCTCCTGTCCACACCTCACCTCACTCTTCCTTACCTTTCCTCTCCTGACCTGTCCTCTCCTGTCCTCACCTCACCTGTCCTCTCCTCTCCTGTCCTCTCCTCACCTCTCCCTCACCTCTCCTCACCCCTCCTCACCTCTCCTCTCCTGTCCACACCTCACCTCACTCTTCCTTACCTTTCCTCTCCTGACCTATCCTCTCCTGTCCTCACCTCACCTGTCCTCTCCTCTCCTGTCCTCACCTCACCTCACCCTCCTCCCTCCACCTCACCTCACCTCTCCTCTCCTCTCCTCTCCTCACCTCTCCTCACCTCACCTCACCTCCTTCCTCTCCTCTCCCTCTCCTCTCCTCACCTCTCCTGTCCTCTCCTCTCCTCACCTCCCTCACCTCTCCTCACCTCTCCTCTCCTCTCCTCACCTCACCTCACCTCTCCTCTCCTCACCTCTCCTCTCCTCACATCCTCCCTCACCTCTCCTCTCCTCTCCTCACCTCTCCTCACCTCACCTCACCTCTCCTCTCATCTCATCTCCTCACCTCTCCTCACCTCACTCTTCCTTACCTTTTTCCTCTCCTGTCCTGTCCTGTCCTCACCTCTCCTGTCCTCACCTCTCCTCGCCTGTCCTCATCTCTCCTCTCCTCTCCTCTCCTCACCTGTCCTCACCTCTCCTCACCTGTCCTCACCTCTCCTCTGCTCACCTCTCCTCTCCTTGCCTCTCCTTTCTTCTCTCACTGCCTCCCCACCAAGTGTATTTAACAGTGTGTACTGTCGCTGAACCCTGCAGGGCACAGTCAAGGCTAGAGAGGTATACATCTGTTCTTTGTGTGACCACAGAGACCCTGGCTTGGTGTGAGCTGAATCAGACCTCAGCTCACCAGCCATAGAGCAGACAGGCCTGTGATAGATGAATGGCCACGGCACTTCATACACACACACACACACACACACACACACACACACACACACACACACACACACACACACACACACACACACACACACACACACACACACACACACACACACACACACACACACACACACACACACACACACCCATACACACACACACACACACTAGTCCTGGTAATTGAACCGTCAGCGACCTGATAAGATACAGAGGGATGATGTCACTTTCACGTGTCAGCACTTCACTGGGGTGAAATACAGGAGAAGTACTGCCATACATCCCCCTTTCCCTTTCCCTGTAACTATCACTCCTTTACTCCTCTCTCTCTCTCTCTCTCTCTCTCTCTCTCTCTCTCTCTCTCTCTCTCTCTCTCTCTCTCTCTCTCTCTCTCTCTCTCTCTCTCTCTCTCTCTCTCTCTCTCTCTCTCTCTCTCTCTCTCTCTCTCTCTCTCTCTTTCTCTCTCTTTCTGCCTCACACAGGCTCTCTGGTTTAAAGCTCCTTTAACAATGCCTAGCGCAGGCACACACACGACGAGGCCCAAGCCTTCTCAGAGCCTGAGTCTCAACTAATTCCATGGTATTATCCATGTTGGCAACTTCCCACTTAAGGATTTGTCTCTTTACTAAAAGACCCCAATCCAGAGCACTGGGAAGGGAGGAGAGGAGAGACAGAGGCATTAGCTGTAATAAATATTCACGACTCTCTTCTTCTCTCATTCAGAGGTGAGTAAAGCCCACTGTACAATAATATGGGTCACGATTCAATAGTGAGAGCAAGTCTTACCAATGTTGACTCTATTGTCTCCTAGCCTAGTGAAGACATCTTTGGGGGTCTCCCTGCTTTCACACAGATATCTCTAATGAGGGGAATCCTGTTACAGAGAGAGAGAGAGAGACAAAGAAAGAGAGACAGAGCGAGAGAGAGAGAGAGAGAGAGAGAGAGGTCTTAATTGAGTTGTGGAATGCTCGTAATCACTGTTAGCAGTGATAGTCACTGTTAGCAGTCATATCACACAGCACCTCTCTGCTGGTTTGCCTGTGAAGCTAAGCAGGTTTGGGCCTGGTTGATCCCTGGATGAATAATATCCTGGATCAGTGGTAGGCCACTAGATTCAGCCGCAGACTATTTTTGAGGGGATGGTGGTGAGGCCGGAACATCATTCGAATCATTTGTACACTGCAAATGACCAGAAAGAGAAAGAGATTGTATTTGAAAATAATAACAATCATTTCATAACTTGATTACATTGAGACACAATCACACACTGTATGCCTTTGTGGGAATACTTGGGAACAGACTTCCTAAATTAAAATAATTTAAAGATGAATTCCTGGTGATTTTACAGTCTTTCCTGGGCAAAAATTTAAATACCCCCCCAAAAAAGAACCGTTGGCGGGCCCAAAATGCCAACATGCGGGACAGTTTTGGCCAGTGGTCCGCTTGTTACCGACCCCTGTTCTAGATGTATTCCTAGCTAACCATGGATACTTTACCCCCTGTTGTGTGTGAGTGTTAATTGTTGTTGTTTTAATCAGACAAAGGGGCTGTGTACATCAAGCCATCTCTCCGGGATCGAATTCTATCCTTCCTGTCACGTGACCAGACCGCTTCCTCTGATTGGATTATGTCATCAGCGGGGGGGAGGGGGGTCTGCCACGGTGACTAACGTGATAACCCTTAATGGGTGGAGGTCCACATGGAAATGAATTGATATACCGTAGCTACCACATGGCACACACACACACACACACACACACACACACACACACACACACACACACACACACACACACACACACACACACACACACACACACACACACACACACACACACACACACACAGCCACTCTAGGTTTGACACTTGACGCTTCTACTGTTGTCTACTGCTGTTGTCTTCCTCAAGTCTGCCAATGTGCTGCACTTGGGAAAGTGAAACTCCTCCTCTAGACTTGATGAGAGGCTGTGAAGCTGTGTCTCTGACTAAGTGGTCTGCTGCTGAAACTCAACAGGTCACATCTCTGAGTCTTTACATGCCTTTTAATCTACACAAAAAGCATTTTTCTATATTCTTGTTTTTTTCCATCCGTCTTCTCATGAGCCGTTGTAAAAGCTCTCAGCTGTGCTTAAGGGTCGACCTTGAAGAGGTTAAGTGTCTGACGGGGGCTCTTGTGGTGTCCTTATGAAGCATAGTATGTGTCGGGTGCTGTGGATAATATATTTTATAAGTGTGCTATGCATGTCGTCTTCTGTGTGGCATGTGCACGACTCACAAGCATCAATTCTCACCTTGAGGCATTGCATGTCCAGTACCTCTTTCAGGAGGCAGAGAATGTGCATGACTCTCTTCCATGGCATGGGGAATACAGTATCTATTTTAGCTTTGTTTGGGAATCTCATCCTGTGGTTTGAGCCATATGGGACAGGTTTGTCCACTCTGCCTTGCTGTAGAATCCAATCCAAGCCTTCTGATTGGGCAAACGTCTCAGGTGATCCTCGGTGATTGGTTGAACCCACCCAGCGACCACTAGGCCACAACTGGTGTGTTTTGATTTTGCAGGACGAGGGTGCTCAGCCCCTGAACCTGTCGTCCAAGCCTAAGACAGCAAGCGAGAGCAAGTCACCCACCTCCCCCGCTTCCCCACAGGTCCCCACCATGAAGCTGGGTCACCATGGCACCGGGTCCATGAAACACAGCACAGCCCCCTCCAGCATCGGAGGACCACCGTCCAGAGTCAGCTCCATAGGTAAGGGACTGCGCCCACTCACCACGCATACACAAATTGAACATAACACACACACACACATATATATTTATATATATATATATATATATATATATATATATATATATATATATATATATATATATACAGTTGAAGTTGGAAGTTTACATACACTTAGGTTGGAGTCATTAAAACTTGTTTTTCAACCACTCCACAAATTTCTTGTTAACAATCTATAGCTTTGGCAAGTCGGTTAGGACATCTACTTTGTGCATGACACAAGTCATTTTTCCAACCATTGTTTAACAGACAGATTATTTAACTTATAATTCACTGTATCACAATTCCAGTGGGTCAGAAGTTGACTGTGCCTTTTAACAGCTTGGAAGATTTGCCTTTTAACAGCTTGGAAAATTCCAGAAAATTATGTCATGGCTTTAGAAGCTTCGATTAGGCTAATTGACATCATTTGAGTCAATTGGAGGTGTACCTGTGGATGTATTTCAAGGCCTACCTTCAAACTCAGTGGCTCTTTCCTTGACATCAGAAACAAAATTGTAGACCTCCACAAGTCTGGTTCATCCTTGGGAGCAATTTACAAACGCCTGAAGGTACCACGTTCATCTTTACAAACAATAGTACACAAGTATAAACACCATGGGACCACGCAGCCGTCATACCACTCAGGGAGGAGATGCGTTCCGTCTCCTAGAGATAAACATACTTTGGTACGAAAAGTGCAAATCAATCCCAGAACAACAGCGAAGGACCTTGTGAAGATGCTGGAGGAAAAAGGTACAAAAGTATCTATATCCACAGTAAAACAAGTCCTATATCAACATAGCCTGAAAGGCCGTTCAGCAAGGAAGAAGCCACTGCTCCAAAACCACTAGAAAAAAGCCAGACTACGGTTTGCAACTGTACATGGGGACAAAGATCATACGTTTTGGGGAATGTCCTCAGGTCTGATGAAACAAAAATAAAACTGTTTGGTCATAATGACCATCATTATGTTTGGTGGAAAAAGGGGGAGGCTTGCAAGCCGAAGAACACATTTACATTTACATTTAAGTCATTTAGCAGACGCTCTTATCCAGAGCGACTTACAAATTGGTGCATTCACCTTATGACATCCAGTAGAATAGTCACTTTACAATAGTGCATCTAAATCTTAAAGGGGGGTGAGAAGGATTACTTATCCTATCCTAGGTATTCCTTAAAGAGGTGGGGTTTCAGGTGTCTCCGGAAGGTGGTGATTGACTCCGCTGTCCTGGCATCGTGAGGGAGTTTGTTCCACCATTGGGGGGCCAGAGCAGCGAACAGTTTTGACTGGGCTGAGCGGGAACTGTACTTCCTCAGTGGTAGGGAGGCGAGCAGGCCAGAGGTGGATGAACGCAGTGCCCTTGTTTGGGTGTAGGGCCTGATCAGAGCCTGGAGGTACTGAGGTGCCGTTCCCCTCACCATCCCAACCGTGAAGCACAGGGGTGGCAGTAACATGTTGTGGGGGTGCTTTGCTGCAGGAGGGACTGGTGCACTTCACGAAATAGATGGCATCATGAAGGAGGAAAATTATGTGGATATATTGGAGCAACATCTCAAGACATCAGTCAGGAAGTTAAAGCTTGGTCGCAAATGGGTCTTCCAAATGGACAATGACCCCAAGCATACTTCCAAAGTTGTGTCAAAATGGCTTAAGGACAACAAAGTTAAGGTATTGGAGTCACAAAGCGCTGACCTAAATTCTACAGAACATTTGTGGGCAGAACTGAAAAAGTGTGTGTGAGCAAGGAGGCCTACAAACCTGACTCAGTTACACCAGCTCTGTCAGGAGGAATGGGCCAAAATTCACCCAACTTATTGTTTTAAGCTTGTGGAAGGCTACCCAAAATGTTTGACCAAAGTTAAACAATTTAAAGGCAATGCTACCAAATATTAATTGAGTGTATGTAAACTTCTGACCTACTGGGAATGTGATAAAAGAAACTAAAGCTGAAATAAGTAATTCTCTCCACTGTTATTCTGACATTTCACATTCTTAAAATAAAGTGGTGATCCTAACTGTCCTAAGACAGGGGATTTTTACTAGGATTAAATGTCAGGAATTGTGAAAAACTGAGTTTGCATGTATTTGGCTAAGGTGTATGTAAACTTCCGACTTCAACTGTATATTCAGTGCATTCGGAAAGTATTCCGACACTTTTTTCACATTTCTGATTGTTTTCAAATAAAATATTTTTTAAAATCTCATCAATCTACACACAATAGCTTTTTAACAATGTTTGCAAATGTATTAAAAATGAAAAACAAAAATAACTTATTTATATAAGTATTTACGACCCTTTGCGATGAGACTCGAAATTGACCTCAGGTGCATCCTGTTTCCATTGATCATCCTTGAGATGTTTCTACAACTTGATTGGAGTCCACCTGTGGAAAATTCAATTGATTGGACATGATTTGGAAAGGCACTCACCTGTCTATATAAGGTTCTACAGTTGACAGTATATGTCAGAGCAAAAACCAAGCCATGAGTTCGAAGGAAATGTCCGTAGAGCTCTGAGACAGGATTGTGTCGAGGCACAGACCTGGCGAAGGGTACCAAAAAATGTCTGCAGCATTGAAGGTCCCCAAGAACACAGTGGCCTTCATCATTCCTAAATTGAAGACGTTTGGAACCACCAAGACTCTTCCTAGAGCTGGCGGCCGGCCAAACTGAGCAATCGGGGGAGAAGGGTCTTGTTGAGGGAGGTGACCAAGAACCCGATGGTCACTCTGACAGAGCTCCAGAGTTCCTCTGTGGAGATGGGAGAACCATCTCTTCTGCAGCACTCCACTAATCAGGCCTTAATGGTAGAGTGGCCAGATGGAAGCCCCTCCTCAGTAAAAGGCACTTGTCAGCCCACTTGGAGTTTTCCAAAAGGCACCTAAAGGACTGGACTCTTAGACCATGAAAAACAATATTCTCTGGTCTGATGAAACCAAGATTGAACTCTTTGGCCTGAATGCCAAGCGTCACATCTGGAGGAAACCAGGTACCGCTCATCACCTGGCTAATACCATCCCAACAGTGAAACATGGTGGTGGCAGCATCATGCTGTGGGGATGTTATGCAGCGGCAGGAACTGCAAGACTAGTCAGGATAGAGGGATAGATGAATGGAGCTAAGTACAGAGAGATCTTTGATGAAAACCTGCTCAGGACCTCAGACTTGGGCGGAGGTTCACTTTCCAACAGGACAACGACCCTAAGCACACAGCCAAGACAACTCAGGAGTGGCTTCGGGACAAGTCTCTGAATGTCCCTGAGTGGCCCAGCTAGAGCACGGACTTAAACCAAATCTCTGGAGACACCTGAAAATAGCTTTGCAGTGACGCTCCCCATCCAACCTGACAGAGCTTTAGAGGATCTGCAGAGAAGAATGGGAGAAACTCCCATTGTGCCAAGCTTGTAGCGTTATATCCAAGAAGACTCAAGGCTGTAATGGCTGCCAAAGGTGCTTCAACAAAGTACTTAGTAAAGGGTCTGAATACTTATGTAAATGTGATATTTCCGTTTATTTTTATTTTTATCAATCTTAAAAAATGTCTCAAAACCTGTTTTTGCTTGATCATTTTGGGATATTGTGTGTAGATTGTTGAGGAGGGAAGAAACTATTTAATCCATTATAGAATAAGTAGTGGTAGTAATATAATAATAATAATAATATTAGCAGTAGTACATGTTTTAAGTAAGTATGCACATGAATGTCATTTATTTCACTCACATCAGCATTAAGTAGTGTTTTAAGTAATGTATTCATGAAACACTGATTCACTGACTACAACGTGTGTTCACACATGTAAATATGCTATAATTAGGGCTCCGAGTGGCGCAGTGGTCTAAGCTAGCTAGCTCTAGAGTTTCTGGGTTCGAGTCCAGGCCCTGTCGCAGCCGGCCGCGACCGGGAGACCCATGGGGCGGCGCACAATTAGTGCAACGTCTTCCGGGTTAGGGGAGGGTTTGACCGGCAGGGATATCCTTGTCCCATTGCGCACTAGCGACTCCTGTGGCGGGCCGGGCGCAGTGCATGCTGACACGGTCGCCAGGTGCACGATATTTCCTCCGACACATCGGGCGTTGTGTCAAGAAGCAGTGCGGCTTGGTTGGGTTGTGTTTCGGAGGACGCATGGCTCTCGACCGAGTTTGTACGGGAGTTGCAGTGATGAGACAAGACTGTAACTACCAATTGGGGAGAAAAGGGGTTAAAAGTAACAAAAAAACAAAACAAATGAATACAAAATAAAAGAAAATGCTATAATTAGTGTAGGCTATGTTTTCCCATTGTGTATGCCTGTAGGGTATATTATTGTCAAGGGTTTATTAGCCAGAGAGGCAGGGATGGTTAAGCGGGAGTTTGAATAGGAAGAGGAGGAAAAGGAGGAGGAGGTGGAGAGATGGAGGAGTGTGAAGGATAGGAGGGGAAATGGAGTGATGGAAGAGGAGAGTATGTTTTTCAGATGAATAGAGTAGCTGTGTGACAGGCGGGACTTATCACAGATGAGATTAGACAAGCCTCTTACAGAACGATACACACATAACAACATGCATTAATAACACAATAACAGCAGACACACACACACACACACACACACACACACAGATATTATAATACACACACAGCTATTATAATACACACACACATTATAATACACACACATTATAATACACACACACATTATAATACACACACAGCTATTATAATACACTCACACATTATAATACACACACACATTATAATACACACACATTATAATACACACACATTATAATACACACACATTATAATACACACACAGCTATTATAATACACACACACATTATAATACACACACATTAGAATACACACACACATTATAATACACACACATTATAATACACACACATTATAATACACATTATAATACACACACATTATAATACACACACACATTATAATACACACACACATTATAATACACACACACATTATAATACACACACACATTATAATACACACACACAGCAGTTAGCCATTTCTAACTTGTATTCTTTCTAATCTCAGTGTTTTTCAACAAATCGCAGGATTTAATAGTAGATTAGTGGATTTACATCCCAGATGTTTTTTGTTCTGACAAATGGATTTCAGATGGAACATGTTGAGGCAAGCCGTTTCTTTTAGATCACAATGAGTGTCTGTCTGCTGCCACGGCACACAGTCTGTTTCCGTCGGTTCCTGTTAGTGTTACCAGGTCAGACGAAGATTCACGTCGTTTGCTATTGCAGTCAAACACAGAGAGACAGGGAGTTATCAATGGATTTAATAACACATGGTTATCATTCATTGTCTTTGTGTGCGTGCTCCTCTCTGTCCAGTCTCCTCGCAGCATCTGTCCTCTATCAGTCTATCTCCCACAATCCAACCTCTCCTCAATGACAGTCTCCGAGAGTCTGATCTGAAGGACTGAACTTTGAATGCCTGTGACCTCTACTGCTGAGACCCACTCTGTGTGACTGTCTAATTTCAACAGTGTGTGTGTGGCCACTCTGAATAATTAGTGCCAGGCCAGGGCAGAGTGAGGCTGCAGGGTAGGGTAGGGTTTGGGCTCTGGCTGGGTCTCACTGTTGTCCCCAGCCCTCCTATCTGGGTCATGCCTAGGTTGGCAATCAGACACTCAAGGACACACACACAGTGCACACACACACATAACAAGAGAGAAGAACGCAGACACAGTACATCTCTGCTCACACACACACACACACATTGAATCCAGATTAAAACCCACTACCATCCAGCAAGCCAGCCAACACAGCCCACCCCAGCGGCCTCTCTCTCTCTCCAGCCCTCTGCATCCAATTTTGCCGTTATGACTTCTGTAAGAGTTCACTCCTCTGTCATTACAAATCTGAGAGTGTAATCTGCCCTGAGATGGCATTAGCAGGAGGGATTAGTGACAGATAAAGGGCCATAAGCTTGGAGCAGCTCTTTGTTAACCCAGAGATGGAGAGAGAGCGATAGCACGGCCTCCCTCATCCCTCATCCCTCCCTCCGACCTCCCGCCTCTCACAGTCACACAGCAGATGCTGCTGCCGCTCCGTCCGCTAAG
Organism: Oncorhynchus keta; assembly: GCF_023373465.1. Lineage (NCBI taxonomy): Eukaryota > Metazoa > Chordata > Actinopteri > Salmoniformes > Salmonidae > Oncorhynchus > Oncorhynchus keta. The sequence continues at coordinate 42,524,301 of NC_068433.1, forward strand.
CTGCGGCGATAACACAAATAACAACGCTGAAAAGAAGCAGAGAATCATCTTTGATATGTGTTGGGCAGATGTTTCCGGAGGGGCAAATTAGCAGGCTTTTTGGGTTTAATAGGAGTAATCTTCCGGGATGCCGCCTGCGCTTTTCTACTCTTCAAAGAATCCCATGAGCTTTTGGATGAAAAAGACTAAATGGATAGTGAGGGAATGTGTGTGTTTGCGTGGACAGGCAGGCGGACAGGAGGTGTGTGTGTGTGTGTGTGTGTGTGTGTGTGTGTGTGTGTGTGTGTGTGTGTGTGTGTGTGTGTGTGTGTGTGTGTGTGTGTGTGTGTGTGTGTGTGTGTGTGTGTGTGTGTGTGTGTGTGTGTGTGTGTGTGTGTGTGTGAGCAAGCATGCGTGTGTGTGTATTTGTGCAACAACAACAACAAAAGACCTGTATCCCCTTTCGGGAGGAATGCTGGGGCTTTTCAATAAATCTGAATGATGTGAAGATTTGAGATTTGAGGGAATGGGCTTTTAGATGGTCTGTCAGGATGCCTTTGTACACTGTGTTTACTGTTCTGCCTGTGTTTCTGTCTGCCGCTGGGTGGGAGTGAGGTTCACCACGGAAAATAACATCCAGACTTAAAATGGCAGGGTTTTGACAGGGGTGTCTGTATGTGTATGGGTGCGTGTGATCTGAAGGTCACACGCACCCATACACACGTCTCTCAGTGGAGGCTGAGAGAGAGCCGACCTGGCCACGGGTCACACACACACAGCCTTAGCAGTCAACTGGTCAGTCTGTGTCCGGGTGAGTGTATGACTGCATGTGTGTGTGTGTGTGTTTCCCCTGTGGTTGTGTGTCTGGTCATGTATTTACCTCACAGGGGTTAAGGACAGTGTTTATTCTGGAATGGCCTTAGAGACTGTTTACATCCAAATAGTTTATCTCTAAAAGAGCTGGAGCAATCTGCAATCTGACAAACAGATTTACAGTTGAACAACCAACAATCAAAGTTCTAGTCAATTCTATTTTGATTACATTTTTTGTAAACTAAAATACACACATACAGTATATACAGTATACACTACCATTCAAAAGTTTGGGGTCACTTAGAAATGTCTTTGTTTTTGAAAGAAAAGCACATTTTGTGTCCATAATTATTTTTGTATTGAACATTTATTTAACTAGGTAAGTCAGTTAAGAACAAATTGTTATTTATAATGATGGCCGACTGGGTTAACTGCCTTGTTCGGGGGCAGAACAACAGATTTTTACCGTGTCAGCCCAGGGATTTGTTCTAGCAACCTTTTGGTTACTGGCCCAACGCTCTAACCACTAGACTACCTGCCTCTGTACTCCTATGTAGATATTCCATTAAAAATCTGCCCTTTCCATCTACAATAGTCATTTACAACTTTAACAATGTCTACACTGTATTTCTGATCAATTTGATGTTATTTTAATGGACAAAAAAAATTGCTTTTCTTTCTAAAACAAGGACATTTCTAAGTGACCTTAACTTTGTACGGTAGTGTATATATACATAAAGAACTCATTCCTGATATTTCCCCTCGTTGAGTTTTTAAATAGGAACATGCTCTTCTGTGTATCTCTCTCAGACCTGCTGTCATCCCTGTCCTCGGGGGGCTATCTGAACGACCACGAGGCTGTGACCAAGGCCTTCGCTGAGGCCAGACAGATGAAGGAGCAGCTGAAGAGAGAACAGCAGGTGTTGGACGCCAAGGTGGCCGCCGTCAACAACCTCAGCCTGAACAACGGGCGCTCCGACAAGGTCAGATATGTTAGTACATCCTTAACCTTACAACTATTCTTTTATTACAACAACATGCCTTCTGTCCTCATACTACTAACAGGAGATAACCCTGTACCATGACATTAGATTTAAGAATTAGGAATAAATTCCCCTCTAGAAAAGTAGCTACATTATGATTAAAAATAATAATAATAAATAAAAATACAAAAACTCAACCTGCACTTGACCAACCCTACATCCCAGACGCTCTCTAGAAAAGATTGTCTACAAAGTACTGCAATGCACAATATACTATATTATCCTACAATGTAATGTAATATGATTACAATATGTTCAAATGTAATGTCATATTCTAGTATAAATCACCTTTGTAAAATATATTGCAACACAATGTATTGTAATATGATATAACACGATACATTAAATGAAATGGAATTCAACATTATGTCTGTATATATCGAAACGGTCATAATTGTCAATCACCTGTGTAATAAGAGCAGTACAGGTAAATTGGCCAGTTAGAGAAACCCTTGGCTGAGGTAATGTGTGTGTGTGTGTGTGTGTGTGTGTGTGTGTGTGTGTGTGTGTGTGTGTGTGTGTGTGTGTGTGTGTGTGTGTGTGTGTGTGTGTGTGTGTGTGTGTGTGGCGTGCTGGAGGCAGGGTGGGTGTTGGGGAGGCTGGAGGAGACGGGGGAGGCAAGGGGGGTGCAGGAGGAGGGCACGGGGAGCCTGCTAGCAAAGCGTCGAGGAGACGCTAATGCGAAGTGACGGTGCCCGCTCCTCGGCAGCGTGGCTAAATTGTGGTTATTTGTTAAACACACTGGGAGTCAGCTGGTGCATACACAGAGGCACACACACGCAAGCGCGCGCACACACACACACACACACACACACACACACACACACACACACACACACACACACACACACACACACACACACACACACACACACACACACACACACACACACACACACACACACACACACACACACACACACACAAGCACGACAGCGTACTGGATCTTAAAGAGCATCTGCACTGCTGACATTCAACAGCTCTCTCTCTCTCTCTCTCTCTCTCTCTCTCTCTCTCTCTCTGTGTCTTCTCTCTCTCTCTCTCTCTCTCTCTCTCTCTCTCTCTCTCTCTCTCTCTCTCTCTCTCACTCTCAATCTCTCTCTCTCTGTCTCAATCTCTCTCTCTCTCTCTCTCTCTCTCTCTCTCTCTCTCTCTCTCTCTCTCTCTCTCTCTCTCTCTCTCTGTGTCTTCTCTCTCTCTCTCTCTCTCTCTCTCTCTCTCTCTCTCTCTCTCTCTCTCTCTCTCTCTCTCTCTCTCTCTCTCTCTCTGTCTTCCCTCTCTCTCTCCTGTCACATTTGCAGAGTCTCATACCTAAAATTGACTATTTTTTTTATTTAAAGCATGTAATTTATTCAGAGTTGACTTTCAATGTGAACCCCATAGCCACAGCTCCATAGGGACCTGACAGGTCCACTACTCTCTGCCCAGCTCGCCCCCTAATCCCCTGGGGTCATAATTGTCCTGATTGCTGGGTGGATGGATGAAGCTGGATGATTGCTGGGTTGGATGGATGATGCTGGATGAACAACATTAGAATAATAATCCTCCTCTCCTCTCAGTCGGCCAGTCTCAGTCCTCTATAGTCAGTTGACTTATAACACAATGTGTAGGTTGGCTACTTTACTATAACTCATGACTGGACACTGACTGAAGGTTACCGCTGTAACACGTCATGCCTGGGTGTCAGTTTTCTACGGTACAGTGCAGTACCTAGTGTGTGTGTGTGTGTGTGTGTGTGTGTGTGTGTGTGTGTGTGTGTGTTTGTGTGTGTGAATTACAATGAATAGTTTTGCTTTCAGTTTGTTAAACGACTTCCACACCTCAACTTATTTTCAACTCTGACTTAGCGAGAGGC